>NC_059161.1:98744176-99047206 GCF_019923935.1 Bubalus bubalis | reverse complement strand
AAATGGACATGAAATAATACCTGTCTAAGCTAACCCAGGGAGCTGTTGAAAGAATAAAGTGAGATAACATTAGTGAAAGTACTTTGTACACTATCCAAAAGGCCGTTCATCATCTGGGCCTTGCCTTCCTGTCCCTTCTTACCACTCCCCACTTTGCATCCCTACTCAGGGTTCCTCAGATTATGCTCTCAAGCCTTCTAATCTTCATACTGCTCTCTTTCAGGAAGGTTCTTCCTTTCCTTCTCTTTCTACCCCTCCCCCGCTGCCTTGGTTAACCCCTGCTTCTCTCTCAAAATCCAATTTAGGTTCCACTTCCATTGAGAAGGCTTGCCAAGCCATCCCTGTTTCAGATGAAGTAGACGCCTTTCCTCTGTCTTCACATACCACCACTATACATAACCATGTGTCATTTTTTTCTCAATATAGTACAATTGTCTACAGTCATGTTTGATTCTCAACTATAAATTTAAAGGTATGCACCAGGTTACAATCTGTTTCTTTAGAGCCCGTGACAATCCCTGATGCATAATATGTGCTTAGCAAATAAATGGACTTTAGATGACAGTTGGAGAAGGAAATGGCAACCCACTCCAGTATTCTTGCCTAGAGAATCCTGCGGACAGAGGAGCCTGGGGGGACCTGCCGTCTATGGGGTTTCGCAGAGTCAGACACGAATGAAGCGACTTAGCAGCAGCAGCAGCAGATGACAATTAAAACAGTTTTCATATAGTAAGTACAAAAGACATTTATGCAAAATATTATAAGGCAGTACTTTTCAAACTTGGCTGCATATCAGAATCATCTATAAATTTTCAAGAATAAGGATTCCAGGAGACTTTGCTTAAGTAGACCTGAGATAAAGTCCAGGCAACTGTATTTTTTTTTTCACATCTTCACAAATAGTTCAAGCACATAGCCAAAACTAAAAACCACTGCTATACATAATAGACATAAATAGTAGTTACAAAATTACAACAGTTGTACCTAACATCTATATAACTTAACATCTTACAAGTCATTTTCACATATTATTCATTTAATCTTCACAACAACCCTGTGAGTTAGGCATTATTTTTATTTTCCAAATGAAGAAATAGAGGCCTAAATAAGTGTCCGAGTGGGTCTTTGCCTAACTTCAAATATAGTGCTTTTCTTTCTACATCTACCTCCTTTCCTAGAAAAGTTACAAATAATATTGCCGTAATATACAAAGTACTATGTGACAAGAGTTAAGATGAGGAAGCCATCAATCCCTTTGTGCAAATCAGAGAGAGAGAATGAGAAAAGCTAAACCATGAAGATACAGGCAGGCAGACAAAGGTAGAGGCTACACATATACTGTCATTTATCATCCCCAAAGATTCAAAAGGCAGATTCTATAAAGGAGAAGAATGCTCTTGTCAGCTTCAGTACTTACACAAAGTGAAAGGGAAAGGGACATTGCAGAGGACTAGAAGTGGAAAAGTGGAAGAAGAAAGCCCCATAAACAAGAAAGAATTTCCCAATGCTGCATGCAAATTACCACACACCATCTCCATGAATAAGAGCCAAAACATAATGGAGTTTTTTAAATTAAGACTTAGATCAATTTTAGAGAATTAATCAATACTAAATAAAATCCTATTTATGAGGGATCAACGAACCTCTGGTTCTTTTTTGACTTATTACTACACTACACCTAGAGAGGGGATAATCTAGAGGATCCTGACACACAGATTTCTCCCATCTCAAAGACTAGATGAGAGAATAGAGGAAGTTATTTATAAGAGATAAAGCTTAACACTAAAGCAGAAAAATGTATTGCACTATGTTAATAAATTTACATTGGCAGAGGAAAAACAAATATTCAGGCACAAGTGACTCAGAATACAGATAAAGTTCTGCTCTTTCAACTTCAATGAAAAAGTGTTATCCTGTAAGTCTGCAATATCATGACCATATGGCAGAGTTTTATCAGCAATTATTTTTTTTGTGGTTCAAACCATGGACTTCAGTCAGGATTTTCTTAGTGAGAAGAGGTTAGAAAGTTTAAAGAGCAATCTAAAAGGACATTTCTAGTGCTCCAAAGTTCAGCCTCAGAGTTTAAAAGGCTATTGCCTTTTATGATATAGGGGCAAAAATAAAGTAACACATTTAGATTTTTAAAACATAGTTTTAAATCAATATTTAGTCATTTCCTAATGATATGCCTTTGAGTAAGACAATATGTCTATGATACTAACTTATAAAACAAATATCTGTCTCATAGATGGCTGTTGTGAAGCTGAATAAAAAGCACCAGGGAAGGATGTTATTCTTTTACCTAATCATGATAAACATAAATGCATGTAAATCTTTCTTCACCAGTCATTCTATGCACAAAGAAAGCAGGCTAAATGAAGAAAAACTTTAACTTTCACAGCAATAAACTTACAAAACATTCCTAAAATTTGCCATACAGAAAAATTAAAGCAGCTGGAATAATGAACACAACACATAATTGCTTGTATCAGATGGATATGGATTGGAACTGAGGTCTGTCACTTTCAGCAAAACCTTGAACAAGATCCCTTCACCAGTCTAAGCCTAGCCTCCTTATTGATGAAATGGAGATACTAGCAACCATCTTACAGGTTCATTTTGAAGACTGGAAAAAATATCTCGCATGGTATCTGGTACAGCGTGGTCTGCAACCTTTTTTGGCACCAAGGACTGGTTTCATGGAAGACAATTTTTCCACAGAAGGGGATTATTGTTCAGGATGATTCAAGTGTGTTACATTTACTGTGGACTCTATTTCTATTATTATTACCTCAGCTCCACCTCAGATCATCAGACATTAGATCCCAGATGTGGACCCCTGGGTTGGGGACCCCTGCTAGTTGTTCAATAATGTAAACTGCTGTTAATAAGTTTACCACAACCTAACAACTAGCTAACAAACTATACTTTTCACAAGTGTTTTTATATTCAATATTTTTTTAGTTGCTTCATAAACCTGTGAGCCAGTCATAGCAACTGTTACTATCCTGATTTTAAAGTTAGAACCAAAGGCAGAGATAAAATAATTTCCATAAAGCCATGCAGTAATATCAAGACTAAATTAAGGTCTCCTGACTTTCTCTGGGTTTCATTAACCACCCACCCAAAATAATAACATTAGTCCTTAGGAATTAAAATGAAACAGCATATTCTTTTTGATAAATTTTTCTCTTTATTATTAAAAAAAAAAAGTTTTTTTCCCCCTACTTCCTAGTCATGATTTAGAAAAACAAAAAGGGGGGAAGGAAATTTCATTAAAACCAGCAACAATAGAATTGAGAACTATCTCAAATTAGCAACTGCTGATTCTACCTTGATTTTTGTTTTAGTTTCCCCCCAAAAAAGCCACGAACCTCTTAACTAAAAGATGTTTAAGGTCTGCTCACCAAAATGATGCTTGATCAACTTAAATTTAGAAAGACAGCTTTCTCCCACCTTTATGAGTATACATCACTTTATCCCTCCATTTAACTCCTTCATTTCCATAATTATTATATAATGTTGTAATATCTTTAATTCCTTAAGGACTTGAACCACATCCTACGTACATCTGTCCCAGCATGGGACCCAGCACATGGTAGAGAAAGACTCAACAAGTGTTTATAAATGAAGAATCAATAAATGAAGCCAATCTCCCAGAGGGAAGTTAGAAAAAGAGAAAACTGGATATTGTATCTTAGGGCTAATAAGAAAGTGAAAGAAACAAAACACTTTAAGAGCTTCACAAGGAAGAGAAACCTTTGTGTGGAGTCAAACAGGTCCTTGTATGGCTTTAAATTATCACTAGAGAAAGACAAAAACCACAGGAGATCCGGAAGAGACAGTTTCAAGTTAAAAGGTTCAAAAGTTAGGGTGCTTACTTAAACTTGCAAAACTAAGTGCAATCCTGGCCTAGGATATTTCAGCTGCAGTTTTCAGATCCTGAGAAAAAAGAACAAAAGAAGAAAAATCATGCAGATTCTGTTGAAGAAGTAAAAGGGGGAAAATAAATTCAATCTATTGATAAAATAAATCCCCCAAAATGTTGGAATCCATTTGGATTTGCATACTGGAGTGAGGTTTCTCTTCCTACTGAAAACTATTCCTGAATAAACCCCAATGTAGCAGCTGGCAGTAAATAGAGTTAAATCATTTTTATATTATTCATTCAACAAATATTTGAATGGCTGCTATATGCAGTCACTATTTTAGCCCCTGGGATTACAGAAGTAAATAAAACAAAATTCTCTGCTTTCAGGAAGCTTTCAATTAAGTGAGAAAAACAGATGATATGAAATGGAATGGAATAGAATAAGATGGAATGGAATGAAACTGAACAGAATGGAACAGATGGGGTGGAATGGAACAGAATGGAAGGAAATGGAACGGAATGTCAGGCATTTTGTGCTATGGAAGAAAGAGGAGGTAGGGAGAAAGGAAACAGGGAGGGAGGTGGGAAGGTAATGGTCTTATTAAAGGAAGATTGTTTAACCCAGTGGTTTTCAAACTTTAGCAAGTATCAGAATCACGTGGAGGATTGTTAAATATCTGGGGTCCCCAACCCTAGAGTTTTTCATCTGTATGTCTGGAATGGGACAAGTAATTTGCAAGTCCAACAAATTCTCAGATTCTATTGATGATCCTGGTGCAGGGACTACACTTGGAGCTAAAATTATTCTAACCCAAAGAATTAGGTAATCTCAAACTTGAGGGCCTTGATTTGCTTTCTTCACTCATACAGTCATTTCAAACACTTATTTAGTGCCAGAAAATTTGCAAGGCAGTAAGACTAAAGAGACCTTGCCCTCAAAAAATTCACAGGTTAATATTTGCAACAGTGTGATAAAGTCAAAAAAATTTGCAATAAAGTGCTATAGAGATCTATAAGAGTGGTCTGTACATAAGCCCGAGAACAGAAAAGCAACTCATTATATGGAGGTAATAGGAGGAAAAACTAAGGGACACTTTCATTTTTCTCCCAGAAGTACAGGTGCTTCTCCATGGGCAGGTGCAGGATGGCATTTTAGACAGAAAGAATGGCACATGAAAAAGCAGAGATGAAAAGAGGGTGGCAAGGAAGTTGCAGAAAGTGAGGCTGCAAAGGCAGGCAGTCCTCTTAATTTCTGAGAGCTTCTTAGTCATGTCAAAAAGTTTAAATTTTTATCTTTAGGCAATGACTAGTCAGGAGTGGGGATAGATGATTGGGTTTTGTTTTACAAAGATCTCTCTGGATATATAGTGCCTTCCTTTTAGAAATACTTGGACTATCTGATGTGAAGAGTCAACTCACCGGAAAAGACCTTGATGCTGAGAAAAAGTGAAGGCAAAAAGAGAAGAGGACAGCAGAGGATGAGATGGTTAGATAGCATCACTGACTCAATGGACATGAATTTGAGCCAACTCCGGGATACAGTAGAGAACAGAGGAGCCTAGCCTAGCCTGCTGCAGTCCCTGGGAATTGCAAAGAGTCAGACACATTAGTGACTGAACAACAACCTCCTTTTAGAAAGCAGTCCTTCCTCCAAATTTAACACAGGGCCTCATACCATGTGCTTAGCAAATGTATACTGAATCGAGTATACACTCAAAAAAGCTCTTTGTCAAGTGCTATCTCACAGAAGAGAGGCAGGTCACTACCTTCCTTGCAGGACTCACTTTGACCAGGACAAGACTTGCAAAACAGGTCCAGCAGCCTCAATTATTGCACACTACTCCCTGTACAGCTGGAGTAGAGACTAGGGAAGGCCTTCATTGTTTACAAGCCTACCTCACCCACTAGACTTTGAGCTCTTTGACAGACAGGGAATGTCTTAACAGATTCTGAATCCCCATAGTCCTAGCAGGAGACCTGAAACACAGTAGCTCTCCAGACTCCAGTAATGTTGGGTAAATGAATGACTGAATAAGCAAATTTACCAGACAGACCCATAAGCTAACTGGATAAGCCTCATGGAATGTTTCATGATCTATCATTCAAAAATCCTTTTTTTTTTTTTTTTTGCTACTTTATTTATTTTAATTGAAGGATAATTGCTTTACAGAATTTTGCAGTTTTCTCTCATACATCAAGAATCCGCCATAGGTACACCCATGCCCCCTCCCTTCTGGACCTCCCTCCATCTCCCTCCCCATCCCACCCTTCTAGATTGTCACAGAGCCCCTGTTTCAATTCCCTGTTCCAGTTTCCCCTGTTCAGTTACAATACACATGGTGTTGTAAATTTCCACGTTACTCTCTCCATACATCTCACCCTCTTTCTTGAGAAGTAGAGTTTCTAGTTAAGGTGAGGTGGATTTCATATGCACCTGATTCAGGATTTTGCAAATAGGAACAACAACAACAAAATGTTAACAAGTGCTGTAGCATAAATCCTACCAAGCCTCTGAGGGACGCAATGAGAAAAGTTTTGCCTGAAAGGAGTATAGGGGTGGGTGCCAGTCAAGACTTCATGGGAGGTTTGGCCGGAGTTGGGGGGGCGGGGCGGGGGTGCTTCAGTAAAGTCTTGAAAACTAAGTAGCACAAAAGCAAACAAGCAAACTCCTGGACCTTTAAAACTGGAAGTGACCTGCTCAAGGTCACACAGGAAGTAGAAGTCATAAGGTAAGACTAATGAGATATTTGTGTACTGTCGACTCCTCTTTTCCCCTGACAAAGTTTAGACAGGGCACAAAGACACAGTAGGCAAAATTAAAGATTTTTCTAGGAACAACTCTTAAAGGTTAGACTAGTGACTTCAAATTTTTTTTGGTAACCATACTACTAACCCTTCTCATCACCTTTCACAGTCCTGGGAGGGAAAGCGTTAGACAGTAATCCAAAGGGCTGAACAAACAAAAAGCACTTTGCTCTCAACACCCAAAACTTCTCAAGTGTTCTTCCAAAACACTCCCAGCACTGTTTGCTGTGAAAATATTCAAGACAGTAAAGGCTATAATAATCACGTCTTTTGAAGTAGGATAAGAAATGTAAAAAATAAATCTCGTCTCCCCGTGTTTTAACTCCACAGGTTAAGAGTATTCCCGGGGCGGGGGAGGGGCGGCATAAGTCAAGCACTGTCCACTCGTACTTTTCAAGGAGTTCAACTCTATAGGTGATCCCCACTGCCAGGACAAAGGTGACTTTTCTCGTGCACAATGAACCTGTCGCCGCCTTGCTAGGTCCCTCTACGCGGTCCAGAGTTAGGATCCGAGGACCACAAAGTTCAGGAGGCAGTCGCTCCCGGAGCCGGACCTGCGAGGTCTCCCCTCCGCTGACTTCCCCGGGATCTCTGGGTCCCCAGGCGTCAGAGACCCGCGGCCGCGCGGGTAACTACACAGGGGGCCTTTGTTGGTCCGACAGAAACGGCGAGCCTCTCAAGAGGCGCCCCCGCCTTCCCTCACCTGGCGCCCGCATCCGCCCGGCCGCGGCGGGGAATGAATGGGTCCCGGAACCCCCACCCCGCGCCTCCCCCACCCCGGCGCCGTCTCCCCGCAGCCCGCGACGCCAGGGGTACAGGGCGGGAGGCCGGCTCTCACCGTCCGCGCTTGTTCGGCTCGACTCGGCTCCTCCTCCTTCTCCACCCCGGTGTCCGCGGCCGAGCCGCAGAGTGAGCGCTCGAGTGTGCGCAAGGGGCCGCTTCACTTTCTCCCGCCCGCCGCCGCCGCCTGCCCGGAGCCTCCCCACCCGCTCGTGCCGGGGAGTCCCCTCAGGACAGGGCGAGGAAGGCGGGGAGGGGGTCAGCGACCGTGGCTGGAGTCGGGGAGGCGGAGGGACCTAGGCGACGCGGCTCAGGGGGGCGCTTGCTCGGAGATGTGAGGAGCTCGGGTGGCCTCTGGGGGAGGAGGTGGAGAGACAGAGTTCTTTGAGGGGCTCTCGAGAGCGCGGGGCTCCGTGAAAGAGGGGTAAAAAGTCTGAGGGAAAAAAGCGTCTGGGGCAGGACGGCAGAGTCGGTGAGGAAGGCACCACAGACGAGCAGAGGGGGAAAGGGGTGTGGGGGCGAAATCGTGAGGGGCCGTCTACGGTGCTACCCACACCTTGGACTCCAACTGCAGAGGCCGCTGAGCCGCCTCCCCCACCTCAGCCGAGCTATTGTACGCCGCTGGCCGGGAGGACCGCCTCGCCCACCAGCCCCCGCCCCTCCCCCGTGAGGCACAGGCGCCGGCGGAGTCCCGGCCCGCCCCACCTCCCGCAGGTGGGAGGGGGCGGGGAGGGCAGGACGGACCCACGTGAGCGAGGCCAACCCAGGCCTGGGGGCGGGGGGGGGGGGGGGGGGGGGACGGCCAGCTCCTGGAATTACGTCATCGGCGCATGACGCCAGAGACTGGGGAAGGCACCCGGCTGCCGCGTGACGTCATTGCGCTCGCGTCTCTTCTCTGACCGCGCAAGGTTTACTGCTTCGGGATCTTTCGAGGCGGAAGGCTTTGGGCCGATTTCAGGGTTGTTAGTGGTATCGTTATGGTCGAAGAATATGGCTCACCCACTAGTCTTATGGTCTTCTCCGCATCCGCTAGCTCGGTGCCAAGCGCTGAATTTGGAAACTTCCCCATCTCCTATGACCTCAGAGCCAGACGTGTATTATACTGGATTTGGGGCGGGGACGGGTGGGGTGGCGCGGTGGGAGGTTTCAATTGTACTGACAGAAAAAGAATGGGCTTCTTTTCCTAGTTTTTCCCTATCAAGGAGGCTACATTCAACGCAAACCTTTTGCCTGAGCTCGGATTGTTTGCCAGTGCCTCCTCTATTTTCCAGTGCAGTGTTTGCATACCCGCTTTGTACGTCAGATTCCACACGACCAAAACTGAAACGTTTAACATTAGCGAGGAAGAGTTTGGAATCAGATTGCTTTGTTTCAAATTTCAGCTATACAAATGTTAGTGATACGACTTGAACATTTCTAAGCCATAGTTTCTCTGTAAGTAGTACCTGTGTATCCTTTCCGTAATAATAGTTAAGTGCAGTTTAACACGTATTAAGTCGTTTGGAATGCTGGCTATTCCTACCACCATTTCCCCACAAAATTGTGACTCACATTACTTCTTGATCTTAGAGAATGGACCGTCATTCAGCAGTTCACTGACCCAGAAACCTGAACTTAGCCCCCATTCTTCCTCGCTGAGCACTCATCAAATTGGTCACCGTCTTTGTAGCTGCTGCTGCTGCTAAGTCGCTTCAGTCGTGTCCGACTCTGTGCGACCTCATAGATGGCAGCCCACCAGGCTCCCCCGTCCCTGGGATTCCCCAGGCAAGAACACTGGAGTGGGTTGCCATTTCCTTCTCCAACACATATTTCTCAAGTTGTTGCCCTTCTCTTCACGCACCACCATCACCTAGACAATTGGAGCAGCTTTCAGTCTCCAGATTCAATCCATTCTTAATAACCAGATTATTCTTTTTTTTTTTTTTTTTTTTTGTCTTGGGGTATAGAGGATTAACAATGTTGTGATAGTTACAGGTGAACAGCAAAGGGACTCACCCATACGTATACATGTATCCATTCTCTCCCAAACCAGAGTATCCTTTTAAAACCACAAATCTGATGCCTTCCCCTGTTTAAATACTCTGAAAGGGTTTTGATGCTTTCAGGATAAAATCTAAACTCCTTAATTTAGCACTGTACAACCTTGGTGCTTACACCAGCTTGTCTTCCTTCATCTCACTTGGTATATCCTTTGTTCCAGCCACACTGAAATGCTACTTAATGTTCTTTGAACGTACATTTCTTCATATCTATAGCCCTTCTCTTTTATCTCACTGGCCAAAGCCTATTCATTCTACAAAGCCCAGCACAAACGTCCTGTTCCTTTGTTCTTTCAATTAATATTTCTTAAGTTTCTCTGAGCCTTCACAATGTTGTCATCTTATAGTACTTCATGCCGTTTATGGCATGTAGAAGACAGTGTAGTAACTGTATTTCTGTATGTGACTCCCTGAGCTCCTTTAGAGCAAGTTATATTCCTACCCATACTATCCATATCCCCAGTATCTAGAATATGCCTGACACATAATATGTTATAAAAATGTAGTTAATAAATGATCATATAGTACTTACCATGTGCCAGATAACTGTTCTAAGCACCCATCTCTTTTAAACCTCTAACAACCCTCTGAGATTGTCTACTGTTATCCTCCACCCCTCCATTTTATTGGTGAGGAAACTGAGGTTCAGAGGGGTTAAGTAACTTAACCCAAGATCATAACCCAGTAAATTAATTCTAAACTATTTTTGGATAGTCTCAGTGGTGGGCAGAATAATGGCTCCCTAAAAATGTTCACGTCCTAATCCCCAGAACCTATGAATATGTTACTTCCTTTCACAAAAGGGATTTTGCAAGTGTGATTAATTAAAGGTCTTGAGATGAGGTTATTCTGGAATGTCCAGGTCGATTAAGTGTAATCACAAGGATCCATAAAAATGGGAAAAGTAGACAGAAGAGTGAGGAAGCAGTAGATTAGACTACATAAGAGGCCAGATGTGAGATGTGAGATGTGATTCAGTGTTAGAAGCACTCCACTCACCCTTTGAAGACAGGAAGAGAGCTACCAGGTAAGGAATAAAAACAAAAACTGGAAAAGACAAGAAAACAGATTATTCCTTGGAGCCTCCAGAAACTAACAGAGCCCTGCCAACAACTAGATTTTAGCCCAGTGACACTTATTTTGGACTTCTGGACCACAGAACTATAAAATAATGAATGTTTGTTGTATGAAGCCACTACAATTGTGATAGTTTGTTACAGCAGCAATGGGAAACTAACAGTCTCAAATCAAGGGTGACTGCTCTGTGCTAACAAGTGAGAGGGACTCCTTGTTAGAGGTACAAGGCTCTCAGCTGCATCCTCCCAAATGTCTCAGGCCTCAGAGTTCCACCCCCTACCTATGGGAACTGGTTTTTGAATAAGAACAGTCAAGGGTTCTTGACTGACACACCAAGTATTACATTCCAGGCCTGATTTTCAGCATACTCTCCTCTCTAGCTGCAGGGAAAAAAGGATTTTTAAAAAATCTTTCATGGACGTTTTCTGGGATCTCATACATGCCCTGAGTTGATAGGTGGATGACCTGAATCTGAAATTGTCTTTTATGCTATCTAACAAAATCCAGCCAATTCCAAGAATTATAATATCATTCAAGTTCTAGGGCACACAATCTTAATGTTGATCATATCTTCCCCAAGGAAGTGAAAACTTGTTCTTATGTGGGCAAAAAAACACCTAAGCTTTTATAATGGTTTGTATCCTCCAAAGCTCAACTCTTGGTTTTTAGTATTTCATTTCCCTAGCTAGAGATAATTTATTGAATTATGGTTTATATACAACATTATATTCATTTTAGGTATACAACATAGTGATTTTATACATGTATATATTATGAAATAATTGCCACCATAAGTTCAGTTAACATCCATCACCATATATAGTTATAATTTTTGTTTCTTATGATGAGAACTTTTAAGATCTACTCTCAGCCACTTTGATATATACAAAACAGTATGCTTAACTATAGTCATCATACTATACATTACATTCCCTAGACTCATTTGTCTTGTAACTAGAAGTCTTTTTGCTTTTTCATACTAGACAGTGTATTAAAAAGCAGAGACATCACTTTGCTGACAAAGGTCCATATAGTCAAAGCTATGTTTTTTTCAAGTAGTCATGTATGGATGTGAGAGTTGGACCAAAAGTTAGTCGTGTCTAACTTTTTATAACCCCATGGATTGCAGCCGACCAGGCTCCTCTGTTCATGGAATTTTCTAGGCAAGAATACAGGAGTGTGTTGCCATTTCCTACTCCAAGGGATCTTCCTATGCAGGGATCAAACCTGAGACTCCTGTGTCTCCTGCATTGGCAGGTGGATTCTTTACCACTGAGCCACCTGGGAAGTTCAAAGAAGGCTGAGCGCAGAAAAATTGGTGATTCCATTGCCACAATTCGAAACAAGACTGAGTGCCAAAGAATTGATGCTTTCAAATTGTGGTGCTGGAGAAGACTCTTGAGAGTCCCTTGGATGCAAGAAGATCAATCCAGTCAATCCTAAAGGAAATCAACCATGAATATTCATTGGAAGGACTAATGGCTAAAGCTGAAACTCCAATACTTTGGCCACCTGATGCAAAGAGCTGACTCATTAGAAAAGACCCTGATGCTGGGAAAGTTTGAGATCGGGAGGAGTAGGGGACGACAGAGGATGAGATGGTTGGATGGCATCATCAATTCAATGGACATGAGTTTGAAAAAATTCTGGGAGATAGTGGAGGACAGGGAAGCCTGGTCTGCTGCAGTCCATGGAGTCACAAAGAGTCAAACACAATTTAGCAACTGAACAACTAGAAGTCTGTATCTTTTGATCAGCGTCACCTCTTTTGCCTACCTCCCACCAAGAATTCTTCAAATTAATTTTTCTCCTTAGGGAGCAAAATTTTTTTTAAATAGCTGAGAATCTCTGTGCTAAAGCTACTACATATTCTGACATACTCCTTCCACTTGCACTTCTAGTTTCCCACTGGTTAAGAGCTTAGTCATTGTGACCGAACAGCATATCAGGGGCTATCATTGCTCAACTTATCATCAAGAGTCCTTGTTGTCATCTGATCAGTAAGTGATTCACTTTCAGAAACTCTCCTGAGGGTGTTCACCCTGAGGTCACTTCTGGTATCAACTACCTAAGTTTAGATTTAAAAAAAAAAAAAAAAAGAGCCTGAGATAAATACTTGGGTTCAGTTTATTTAGCAGGTGATGCTAAGAAAACAGAAATGAGACAAGGGGAAGGGAAAGCCAATGGAGAGCGTGTTATGGAGGGTCTCACTTCCACCATAACCTCAGAGAAACATACAGAATGTCTCCCAGATTAGAACCACTGAAAGATAAGAGCTTTTATCCACTGGCTTCCATCCCTCATTGAATGACATTATCCCCAGAGAAGCTGACTCCCAAAGGCCTTGTGACTTTGCTTGTGGGTCTACAGGTATCAGAGAAGGTCCTGAGGCAAAATAAGGAAAGATGTGAGGTGACACACTAGCACCATGAGGAGAGCTGGAACTGTTTTCCACAGTTTTCAGCTGAAATCAGATGAGGGTTAAAGGAATGTGACAAGTGCGAGACATCTGCCACAGACTAAGTGGGTTTCTTTTAAAGGTTCACATTATAAAACCAGTTTAGAAGATAATGCCAAACCTATCTTCCAAAATAGTTGAACCAATTTACACAACCACCAGCAGTTTATGAGAATTCCAGCTGTTTCACATCCCCACCAATACTTGGTATTATCAGTCTTTATTATTTTAATCGTTCAGTGGGCGTGTAGTGATTTCACATTATTGTGTTTATCTGCATTCCTATGATTACTAATGAGGTTGAGAACTTGTTCATAAGTTTGTTGGTCATTTGGATATCCTGTTTTGTGAAGTGTCCAGATCTTCTGCCCAAATTTTAAAATCAACTTTATTGAGGTATAAAAGTGAAAGTGAAAGTCACTCAGTCATATGCAACTCTTTGTAGACTCTTTGGACTGTATAGTCCATGGAATTCTCCAGGCCAGAGTATTGGAGTGGGTAGCCTTTCCCTTCTCCAGGGGATCTTCCCAACCTAGGGATTGAACCCAGGTCTCCCTCCTTGCAGGTGGATTCTTTACCAGCTTAGTCACCAGGGAAGCCCAAGAATACTGGAGTGGGTAGCCTATCCCTTCTCCACCAGATCTTCCCGACCCAGGAATTGAACCAGGGTCTCCTGCATTGGATTCTTTACCATGTGAGCTATCAAGGAATACATTACGTATAGTAGAAATGCACCTGTTTTAAGTGTTTAGCTTGATGATTTATGACATACGTATATCCCTTGTAACCACTTCTACACCCATTCTGACCCAGAAAGTTCCCTTGTGCCCCTTTACTGTCAATCCTTACTTCTCCCCCACCATGGTAACTGATGGTCTGCTTACTATCACTGTAACTTAATTTTGCCTATTCTAAAATTTCAGTAAATAGGTACTCCTTTGTGTCTAGTTTCTTTCATTCAGCATAATATTTTGAGATCATCCATGTTGTTCATGTGTCAGTCAGTACTTCCTTTTTATTGCTGAGTAGTATTCCATTGTGGAGAAGGCAGTGGCACCCCACTCCAGTACTCTTGCCTGGAAAATCCCATGGACAGAGGAGCTTGGTAGGCTGCAGTCCATGCTAAAGGTCGGACACAACTGAGCGACTTTGCTTTCACTTTTCACTTTCATGCATTGGAGAAGGAAACGGCAACCCACTCCAGTGTTCTTGCCTGGAGAATCCCAGGGACAGGGGAGCCTGGTGGGCTGCCATCTATGGGGTCGCACAGAGTCGGACACGACTGAAGTGACTTAGCAGCAGCAGCAGCAATATTCCATTGTATGGATGTACTGAGTTGCCAAAAAGCTCATTTGGATTTTCTGTAATATCCCCCCAAAATCCACATGAACTTTTTGGCCAACCCAATACTACCACAAGTTTATCCATTTAACTATTGATTGTCATTGTAAGATTTTGGCTGTTATGAATAAAGCTACTGTGATCGTTCACGTACAAGTGTTTATGGGGATATATATTTTCAGTTCTCTTGGATGTGAAATGGGTGGGTTGTAGGCTTAAATGCATACTTAATAAGAATCACTAAACTGTCTTCCAAAATAGTTATACCACTCATCCTTTTGACATGTCCGTATCATTCTCTGAGCACTTCCTTGGTTTTTGCCCCAAGATGCTCTAGGCTCTTGTACTTTCTTTGAACCAGTCCTCAAACAAGTCATGTCTCCAAAGAGTTCTTACTCTTTTCATTAAGAATAGTATTTAGAAGTCAAGAGCTAAGCACTAACTGAGCTCATTTCTATACAGTCACTATCCCCAGGTGCTCTTAGTACATCTGATTCCAGGCAGACTCATTCTCAGTCTCCTTCTGTCACCAGGAATTCTGAAGCCACAAGGAAATTAATTCTGCCAACAACTTGAGGGAGCTTGGAAGCCTCTGATGATAATAAAAACCTCCAACACCATGATTATAGCTTTCTGAGAGACCCTGAGGAAAGGACCTACCTAAGTCATCCACAGACTTCTGACCCACAGAAACTAAGATGATAAATATGTGTTGTTATAAGCCACAAAGTAAGTTTGTGATAATTTACTGAGCAAGAGAAAACTAATACAGGAGTGGCAGGAAAGAAATGTCCACGAGTTAAAGGCACTCATGAAAATTTGAGAAGACAGAAGTGAGGCAGATCATCTTCCTGATGCTTTGGCTACAGCTGCTGGAAAGAACGGTTATAGAGACTGGGTTTTTCTGTAACAGTATCTCAGTGGCTAATCACTAATTTTGTGATTATCTAGAGGTAGTTATTGTCACAGCAGCAGCGATAGCACCCCGATCCCTCAGTTGCAGCTATGTTGTATATTATTGAAAATCTGTAGCTCCATTGGTGGGCTCCTAATCCCCTTGCTCCCTAATTATACAAAAGTGGCAGCTCCACCGGCAAGTCAGTTTGGCAGTGTTATTCTGAGAGTTATTCCTAAAGGTCCAGCCTACAACTTATTACTCCTAATTTACAACAACTTTTATAAGTACCTCATTTTTCCTTACATCATTTTCTACTTACAATAGCTATGGTGATTTTTGTTTCCTGCACCTAAAGCTTGGAGAAGGCAACGGCACCCCACTCCAGTACTCTTGCCTAGAAAATCCCATGGATGGGGGAGCCTGGTAGGCTGCAGTCCATGGGGTCGCTAAGAGTCGGACGCGACTGAGAGACTTCACTTTCACTTTTCACTTTCACACAATGGAGAAGGCAATGGCAACCCACTCCAGTGTTCTTGCCTGGAGAATCCCAGGGACAGGGGAGCCTGGTGGGCTGCCATCTATGGGGTCGCACAGAGTCAGACACGACTGAATCGACTTAGCAGCAGCAGCAGCAGCACCTAAAGCTTACCCATATACCCATCTTTGCTTGAGCTCATTTAAAAGGCTTCCAGTTCCTTGTAGCCAAGTGATCCTAGTCTAAGATACCAATGGGGTCATTAAGAGTTGATGGTTGCATCAAGGGGTGGGATACTGAGGAGGTCAGTGAGGCAAGGCTAGGGTTAATTCATTCAACCAACACAGTTCACTCATCCCCTGCTCTGTGTCAGGGCCTGAAAATAAAGAGCTAGATCATGAGCATCCCTGCCCTCAAAGAGCTCAAAAAGATACTTGGAGAGACAAACACATATATGAATCAGATCAGATCAGATCAGTCACTCAGTCATGTCCCACTCTTTGCAACCCCATGAATCCCAGCACGCCAGGCCTCCCTGTCCATCACCAACTCCCAGAGTTCACCTAGACTCACATCCATCGAGTCAGTGATGCCATCCAGCCATCTCATCCTCTGTCATCCCCTTCTCCTCCTGCCCCCAATCCCTCCCAGCATCAGAGTCTTTTCCAATGAGTCAACTCTTCGCATGAGGTGGCCAAAGTACTGGAGTTTCAGCTTTAGCACCATTCCTTCCAAAGAAATCCCAGGGCTGATCTCCTTCAGAATGGACTGGTTGGATCTCCTTGCAGTCCAAGGGACTCTCAAGAGTCTTCTCCAACAACACAGTTCAAAAGCATCAATTCTTTGGCGCTCAGCCTTCTTCACAGTCCAACTCTCACATCCATACATGACCACTGGAAAAACCATAGCCTTGACTAGACGAACCTTTGTTGGCAAAGTAATGTCTCTGCTTTTGAATATGCTATCTAGGTTGGTCATAACTTTCCTTCCAAGGAGTAAGCAACTTTTAATTCATGGCTGCAGTCACCATCTGCAGTGATTTTGGAGCCCACAAAAATAAAGTCTGACACTGTTTCCACCGTTTCCCCATCTATTTGCCATGAAGTGATGGGACCAGATGCCATGATCTTCGTTTTCTGAATGTTGAGCTTTAAGCCAACTTTTTCACTCTCCACTTTCACTTTCATCAAGAGGCTTTTGAGTTCCTCTTCACTTTCTGCCATAAGGGTGGTGTCATCTGCATATCTGAGGTTATTGATATTTCTCCCGGCAATCTTGATTCCAGCTTGTGTTTCTTCCAGTCCAGCGTTTCTCATGATGTACTCTGCATAGAAGTTAAATAAGCAAGGTGACAATATTCAGCCTTGACAAACTCCTTTTCCTATTTGGAACCAGTCTGTTGTTCCATGTCCAGTTCTAACTGTTGCTTCCTGACCTGCATACAAATTTCTCAAGAGGCAGATCAGGTGGTCTGGTATTCCCATCTCTTTCAGAATTTTCCACAGTTTATTGTGATCCACACAGTCAAAGGCTTTGGCATAGTCAATAAGTCAGAAATAGATGTTTTTCTGGAACTCTCTTGATTTTTCCATGATCCAGCGGATGTTGGCAATTTGATCTCTGGTTCCTCTGCCTTTTCTAAAACCAGCTTGAACATCAGGAAGTTCATGGTTCACATATTGCTGAAGCCTGGCTTGGAGAATTTTGAGCATTACTTTACTAGCTTGTGAGATGAGTGCAATTGTGCAGTAGTTTGAGCATTCTTTGGCATTGCCTTTCTAAAACATGTTATGACCTGTAAAGGAATTAGTTAAATGTAGTGAAAGCCTGGAGAAGACAACAATAATTTTGCCTCCCCAGGGGTATTAAGAGATGGCATTTGAGCTGGCTTTTACAACATGAGTAAGTCTAAACAGAAGGAAGAGAAAACAGACCCACTATCTACAAGTCTTGGTGAACCCAGAGTAACTTAGTCACTTACTGACTTTTAACCCTCACAACATTCCCATAGATAGACATTATTATCTATCTCTTTTTTTATATATATAAAAAAGAAGGCTGGGTCCCAAAGAGTTTAATAATTTGACAGTGTCACATAGCTGAATATAATAAGAAAAAATATATAGGATCTACTGTAGATAATGGATAAAAAGAAAGCATAAGAATATTTATTTCAGGGTATGAAATCATCTGAAGAATCATTGGCAATGCTAAAGACTCCAGGCTGAGCTTTCAGGAGGGACTCCCAGGTCCTACTGGTGGGAGCCACCAAGGGAGCTGTGGCCCTCCCACAATCAGAAAGCCTCTCTTAGAACTGCTGACTCCAGAACCATGACATCTCCTGCACTTCATCTCAGCACAAATGGTTGCATTATGCTCTGCCTCTCTCCGTACTTAACTCAGTTCCAAACTCAGGTCTTACCAAGGTATATCTGATTTGTGGTCTTAGCTGGAAACAGTCTGGGAAATATTATTTGTGTTTCCAGTCTCCAATTCAGGAAGACATACCAGAAGCAGTTGCATGGGATGTTGAGTGAGCCAATCAATCATTTCTGCCACATTCAGTCTGATAGGATTAAGAATATTTATTCATTCTTTTCCCATTTATAATATTGAGCAGAGCTCCCTGTGCTATACAGTAGGTCCTTGTTGGTTATCCCTTTTATAACTTATTTATTTATCTATCTTTTGGCTGTGCTGGGTCTTTGTTGCCATGCGGGCTTTTCTCTAGTTGCAGAGAGCAGGGGCTGCTCTCTAGTTGTGGTGCACAGGCTGCTCATTGCAGTGGCTTCTCTTGTCGCAGACCACACGCTCAGCACGTGGGCTCAGTAGTTGTGGCTCCTGGATTTATTCATTTTTAGTTGGAGGATAATTGCTTTACAATATTCTGTTGTTTCCTGCCATATATCAACAGGAATCAGCCAAAGGTATACGTATATCCCCTCCCTCTTGAACCTCCTTTCCCATCCCCCTCCTGTAGGTTGCCACAGAGCAACAGACCATTTTAAATACAGCAGAATGTACATATTAATTCCAAACTCCCTAACTATCCCTTCCCCCCTCCAACTCTTTTCCTCAAGAATAGACACATGTGAGACTTCCCTGGTGGTTCAGTGGTTGAGAGTCCACCTGCCAATGCAGGAGACACAGTCCGATTCCTGATCCAGGAAGATCCCACATACCAGGGGGGAGCCAAGCCCATGGGCCACAATTACCAGTCCCATGCTCTAGAGCCTGCGGGCCACAACTGCTGAGCCTGTGTGCTGCAACTACTGAAGCCCAACACCCTAGAGCCTGGGGTTGCAACTGAGAGAAGCCACCACAATAAGAAGCCTGCTCACCGCAACTAGAGTAGCCCCCACTCATTGTAACAGAGAGAGAGCCCTCATGCAGCAACAAAGACCCAACAGAGCCATAAATAAATAAAAATTTTTAAGTAAAAAAGTAAAAAATAGATACATATATACTATAACTGAATCACTTTGCTGTACACCTGAAACTAATACAAATTGTTAACCAATTACACTCCACTATAAAAGACAAAGCTAAAAAAAAAATAATAATATTGATTAAAAAAATACTAAGTGAGTTCCCGGGTAGCCTGGTGGTTAGGATTCTGGGTTTTCACTGCCATGGCTTGGGTTCAATCCCTGGTCAGGGAACTGAGATCTGGTGTGGCTTGGCCAAAAAAAAAAACACTGCAATGATTGATAATGCCAATCATGTGGACACTCATACACTATTGGTGGAAGTGTAAACTGACATAAACTTATTGGAAAGTACTTAACAACATCTAATAATATTAGAAACATGTATCTTTTATCTTTTAAAAAAACAGCACATTTTTAGGAGTTCATCCTACCAAGAAAAAAAAATAGCATAAATACATAAAGTTCAAGAAAGCTTATTACAGTACTGTGGATACATAAATCTGGAAACAACCTAATATCCATCAATAGGTGACTAATTAAATAATTGAATGATATATCCACACAGCAGAATGCTATACAACATTAACAGGAATTGGATGGATCTCTGTATACTATACTAAAAAGATGCCCTTTATTGTTGTTGAGTGCAAAAAAACAAGTTGTGAGAACTTTGTTATGATCTTATTTTTTGTTTTTCAAAATGGAGGTAAATGTCAGTATAAATATAGGGAAAATTGCTAACAGTGCTTACTCTTGGGAATTGAAAGGGGAGAGGTAAAGGAACTGGACTTTTACACATTTTACTCCATATAATTTTTTTAAATGCAGTTATAGTTAAGATTTGCCTTTACTGGGTGAGATTTTCAGTATTTTTCATATATATGTATGGGGTGTGTGTATATATCTTAGAAACTTTTTTGAAGAATTAAACTATTTTCATATTTTTTATTGAAGTATAGTTGACATAATATCATGTTAGTTTCAGGTACACTACATAGTAATCTGACAGTCAAATGCAACAAAATGATCTGTAAATCTGTTTTGTTTTGGTTTTCTTTTTTGAGACTCCACATGTGAGATTAAATAGTATTTGTCTTCTTCTCTCTGACTTATTTCACTTAATTTAATACCCCCTAGGGCCACTCCTGTTGCTGCAAATGGCAAGAGTTCATTCTCTTTATGGCTGACTCACATTTCATTGTATGTATATATGGCATCCACTTTATCCATTCATCTATCAATGGACATTTAGATTACTTCCCAGAAATAAGAAAAACTGAAACGGGTAGTTCTCCAGTAAGTAGGTAGGTCCAGGCTGAGATCCAAATGTGCAGCGTCAGTAAAAGCTAATCTAGCTTGACTCTGCCCTGCTAGGTGGAGGAACAAGATGGGGGAGGTACACTTTTGGGAACTGCATGAACATCTGCAAGTCCACGGAGGGGAAGATGTGCCAAGGTCTTTATGTCTCCATAGAGATGAGTCTGCCATGAGGGGCTAGGCATGGTTATAGGACCTACAGTTATGAAGATATGTAATATGATCCTAGTTCTCAAAATGTTTACCATACGAAAAAGAATAATACCAATGAAAATTCATATCAGAAATCATAATTTTTATATAGATCTTTATAACTACTTACTAATTTATACAACATTTTTCTTCTCACTTGATACTCTCAACAGCCCTGAGAGGGAGCCAGGGCAAGAGTCATGTCCCCATTGTACAGATGAGGAAGCTGAGGCCCAGAAGAGATAATGACTTGTTCAAAGTAAATGTATCAGCTGCATTTTACCAACTGCTTTTATAACCATTAGTTAATTCACTAAGGACAAAGCCAGGCCTAAGAGAAGGGCCTGGGGAGAGTGGTACTAGGTTTTGCTACTGTTTTATAGTGTGTTTCTATGATGCATCCCATTCACCTGCTTGATCCAAGAACACCATCCAACTCAACAACATGTACGAGGCCAGTTGCATTCTATTCCAAAGGAGAAGGCTGTTCAGGACATTAGTGTAGGCAGAATGAAAGGATCGCTCTACTCTGCTCTGCCCTCTCTTAGTTCTACAGTCCTGTGTTATTTTGCATTTTCTGACTTTGCACCAGTGTTCATGTTATTGTATTCACATGTTTAGTTTCTCTTTTAACTAGAATATTAATCTCCGTAATGGCAAGAATGCTTAATTCTTTGGCGTCTTTTAGCACTATGTCTCTTACTTTTTTCAACAGCCACTTTCAGTAAAACTACAACCTATAGTACATGTAATGGAAACAAGTTCCACACAACAATACTTATTCTTAATCTGAGCAATGTACCCTGATATTTTGTATTGTTTATACAATTTCACTTTTTACTCAACTCCCAAATATAATCCAGGGTTGGATTCTAAAACAGAAAAAAAATCAGTGAAGGAACACATGGAAGCCAAATAAAATCTATAGTTTCATTAACAATATTGGGCCAATGTTAATCTCTCAGTTTTGATAAATGTACCATGGTTATAGAAGATGTTAACATTTTAGGGAAAGCTGGGTAAAAATATGCAAAAACTTTCTGAAGTATCTTTGCAATTTATCTGTAGATCTGAAGTTATTCCAAAAGAAAAAGTTTGTTTAAAAAAGAAAACAGATGTGAGGAGTAGGAGGTATTGAAATGGGTGAAAGGGGTTAAAGGTACAAACTTCAAATTATAAAATAAATCATGGGGATGTAAATACAGCATGACATATATGGTTAATAACACTGTATTGTATATTTGAAAGTTGCTAAGAGAGTAAATCTTAGAAGTCCTCAATACAAGATTAAAAAATGTATAACTATGTATGGGGGTGGATGTTAACTAGACGCATTTCACAACATATATCAAATACTAAATAACTGTGTTACATACCTGAAACTACGGCTTCCTAGATGGCTCAGGTGGTAAAGAATTCACCTTCCAATGCAGGAGGCGCAGGAGACATAAATTCAATCCCTGGGTCGGGAAGGTTTCCTGGAGGAGGAAATGGCAACCCACTCCAGTATTCTTGCCAGGATAATCCCATGGACAGAGGAATCTGGCAGGCTACCGTCCATGGGGTCACAAAGACTTGGACACAACTGAGCAACTGAGCACACATACACATACACACCTGAAACTAATATGATGTTCTATGTCATTATACTATAATAATAAATGCATAAATAAATAACCTACATAAACGTGAAAAAAAGTTCTAGCTTGACTATTTAAACTGATTTAATAACCCACTTCAGTTCAGTTCAGTCACTCAGTCGTGTTGGACTCTTTGTGACCCCATGAATCAAAGCAAGCCAGGCCTCCCTGTCCACACCAACTCCTGGAGTCTACCCAAATCCAAGTCCATCAAGTTGGTGATGCCATCCAACCATCTCATCCCCTGTCGTCCCCTTCTCCTCCTGCCCCCAATCCTTCCCAGCATCAGGGTCTTTTCCAATGAGTCAACTCTTCGCATGACGTGGCCAAAGTACTGGAGTTTCAGCTTTAGCATCATTCCTTCCAATGAACACCCAGGACTGATCTCCTTTAGGATGGACTGGTTGGATCTCCTTGCAGTCCAAGGGACTCTCAAGAGTCTTCTCCAACACCACAGTTCAAAAGCATCAATTCTTCAGTGCTCAGCTTTCTTCATAGTCCAACTCTCACATCCATACATGACCACTGGAAAAACCATAGCCTTGACTAGATGGACCTTTGTTGGCAAAGTAATGTCTCTGCTTTTGAATATGCTATCTATCTAGGTTGGTCATAATTTTCCTTCCAAGGAGTAAGCGTCTTTTAATTTCATGGCTGCAATCACCATCTGCAGTGATTTGGGAGCCCACAAAAATAAAGTCTGACACTGTTTCCACTGTTTCCCCATCTATTTCCCATGAAGTGATGGAACCAGATGCCATGATCTTCGTTTTCTGAATGTTGAGCTTTAAGCCAACTTTTTCACTCTCCTTTTTCACTTTCATCAAGAGGCTTTTTAGTTCCTCCTCACTTTCTGCCATAAGGGTGGTGTTGTCTGCATATCTGAGGTTATTGATATTTCTCCTGGCAATCTTGATTCCAGCTTGTGCTTCTTCCAGCCCAGCGTTTCTCATGATGTACTCGGCATATAAGTTAAATAAGCAGGGTGACAATATTCAGCCTTGATGTACTCCTTTTCCTATTTGGAACCAGTCTGTTGTTCCATGTCCAGTTCTAACTGTTGCTTCCTGACCTGCATACAGGTTTCTCAAGAGACAGGTCAGATGGTCTGGTATTTCTATCTCTTTCAGAATTTTCCACAGTTTATTGTGATCCACAGAGTCAAAGGCTTTGGCATAGTCGATAAAGCAGAAATAGATGTTTTTCTGGAACGCTCTTGTTTTTTTGATGATCCAGTGGATGTTGGCAATTTGATCTCTGTTCCTCTGCCTTTTCTAAAACCAGCTTGAAATTTGGAAGGTCACGGTTCACGTATTGCTGAAGGCTGGCTTGGAGAATTTTGAGCATTACTTTACTAGTGTGTGAGATGAGCGCAAATGACCCACTAATGGGCTGCAATTCACTTTGAATGTTGTAGGTATTTGCTGTCATTTTAGGTAATGCTGGTGGGAATAGTTGTGGTGATCCATGAAAGTCCAGGATTGTTCATTCTCTGACTCTTATCACTCCCAGAGTGCCACAGCCAACCTCTCTCCCAGCCCTTGGCCTTCTCTGCCTTGTCTTATGCTCATGTTCATCTGTATGACCTGTCCTTTAAGGGATCTCTTTGTCTGAATTCTCTGTAGACCTTGAAAGGGATACATGATGTATATTTGTTAAATAAATGTTTGAAAGAATAGCTGTGTTTCAACACTCTTATTTGAGTTTTTCTGCCTCTTCAAATTGTAAGAAATCTTTGTGTATACATAGAAATCTACTATAAAATCTTTTCTGAAAGCTTTATATGAAATAAAAATTTTCACACTTGGCAGAAAGTCTTTCCTGACAAAAAACCTTTATGACCGTCTTTGGGACTTTCAATATGAAAAGAAGACTTTCAGTAACGAAGCTCCTCTGAAAAAGGTTTAAACTGTTTTTAACTTTTATTGCTATTTTATTTCACAAGTGACACTCATTCACTACTGAAAAAAAAAAAAAGGATGAAAATAAAAAATTAAATCCTAGAAGGTCACCTATGCTGCTAAGTCACTTCAGTCGTGTCCGACTCTGTGCTACCCCAGAGACGGTAGCCCACCAGGCTCCCCTGTCCCTGGGATTCTCCAGGCAAGAACACTGGAGTGGGTTGCCTTTTCCTTCTCCAATGCATGAAAGTGAAAAGTGAAAGTGAAGTCACTCAGTCGTGTCTGACTCTTAGCGACCCCATGGACTGCAGCCTACCAGGCTCCTCCATCCATGGGATTTTCCAGACAAGAGTACTGGAGTGGGTTGCCATTGCCTTCTTGGAGAAGGTCACCTATAACCCACCAGAAATAAGTATTACTAACATTTTAATATATAACTCCTTTTGTATCTGCATACGTATAAACAAATACAAATACTTTAAAAATAAATGGTCCTATTTTTCATAAAATTTTAGAGGTGTCTTTCCTCAGGTTGTTCCCTCATCCTGGAATGCATTCCCTCCTTTTTGTTTTCCATCTGAATATATCCTGCTCATCTTTCTAGAGTCAACACATGATCACAACAATGGGAAGCCTTTTCTGTCCTCCCTGCTTTTCTCTACCCTAGACAGATTACATGATACCTCTCAAGGTTTTCCAACGGACCTTAAGTTATCTCTTTATTACATTTTGTATCTTAATTAGTTTTTTACATGTCTCACTGTCCCAAGAGTCAGGGAGCTCCTCAAAGGCAGGGATAATGGTGATTAAGGTTTTGTTGAATGGTGTATGGATGGATGAAGGAATAGAGGAATGGACAGCTGAATGAATGATGCATGGAAAGAGACACATGACTTATCATCCGCTATGGAGAACATCCTTAGCTTTTTGGCCCTGTGGTCTCAGCCTCAGCTACATTGCCATGGAAGGATCATTGGTAGAGAGAATATGGATGATGCAATCACCTTATTACTGGGGCTACAAAGACAACTTGAATGCTTGTGTTGAGTGCTTCCACAAGGAAATTTTCCAAATCCCATCAAAACCTTGAGCAAAGTCCTGGACTCTGGCCTCTCATTCACTGAAGAGGCAACAGACCAGCTTAGCCATCCTGAAAATTAAGCATCAGGGGACCAACTTTCAGTCTCAGTTACATGATAAAATCACTATGCATGGGCCTTGGATACACTGCTCCCCTGCCAAAAGCCTCAGTTTTCTCACTTTACAACAAGAGAAGTAGACTAGATGGTCTCTAATTCTCCTTTCAACACTCACTTTCTGTGGTCTTGTGATTTACTAACAATTGATCCCACTCAGAGAAGAAACAGGATAGAGGCCATTGCCCACCTTGACTAAGCTGTGCTCACTGCCACTACTTCACCAGGTGCCCTTGGGAAAAATCTCTTTACTTCCCAGGGCCTCAGTTTCTTCATCTGGCATGGGAAGATTAGATCAGCTTTTATACACTGAATGTATGCTCTAGGGTGACTATAAATGCAATTTATTTGTTGTTGTTGTTCAGTCCCTCAGTTGTGTCAACTCTTTGCGAACTCATGGACTGCATAAACCTGTCCTTCACCATCTCCCAGAGCTTGCTCAAACTCATGTCCATCCAGTCAGTGATGCCACCCAACCATCTGATCTTCTGTCATCCCCTTCTCCTCCTGCCTTCAATCTTTCCCAGCATCAGGGTCTTTTCAAATGAGTCAACTCTTCACATCAGGTGATAAAAGTATTGGAGCTTTGGGTTCAGCATTAATACTTCCAATGAATATTCAGGATTGACTTCCTTTAGGATTGACTGGTTTGATCTCTGTGCAGTCCGAGGGACTCTCAAGAGTCTTCTCCAATATCATAGTTCAAAAGCATCAATTCTTCAGCACTCAGCCTTCTTTATGGCCCAACTCTCATATCCATACATGACTACTGGAAAAACCATAGCTTTGACTAGACGGACTTTTGTCAGTAAAGTAATGTCTCTGTTTTTTAATATGTTGTCTAGATTGGTCATAGCATCTCTTCCAAGGAGCAAGCATCTTTTAATTTCATGGCTACAGTCACCATCTGCAGTGATTTTGGAGCCCAAGAAAATAAAAGTCTGTCACCGTTTCCATTGTTTCCCCATCTATTTGCCATGAAGTGATGGGACCAGATGCAATAATTTTAGTTTTTTGAATGTTGAGTTTTAAAACAGCTTTTTCACTCTCCTCTTTCACTCTCATCAAGAGGCTCTTCGGTTCCTCCTTTGAGTATTTTGAGCATTACCTTGCTAGCATGTGAAATAAGCGCAATTGTGTGGTAGTCTGAACATTCTTGGCAGTGCAATGAAAACTAACTTCTCCAGTCCTGTGGCCACTGCTGAGTTTTCCAAATTTACTGGCATATTGAGTGCAGCACTTTCACATCATCATCTTTTAGAATTGGAAATAGCTCAACTGGAATTCCATCACCTCCATTAGCTTTGTTCGTAGTGATGCTTCCTATGACCCACTTGACTTCGCACTCCAGGATGTCTGGCTCTAGGTGAGGGATCACACCATCGTGGCTATCTGGGCCATTAAGATCTTTTTTGTATACTTTTTCTGTGTATTCTTGCCACCTCTTCTTAATATCTTCTGCTTCTATTAGGTCCGTACCGTTTCTATCCTTTATTGTGCACATCTTTGCATGAAGTGTTCCCTTGGTATCTTTAATTTTCTTGAAGAGATCTCTAGTCTTTCTCATTCTACTGTTTTCCTCTATTTCTTTGCACTGATCACTGAGGAAGGCTTTCTTGTCTCTCTTTTCTATTCTTTGGAACTCTGCATTCAGATGGGTATATTTCCTTTTCCCTGATAGCTCAGTTGGTAAAGAATCTGCCTGAAATGCAGGATACACCAGTTCGATTCCTGGGTCAGAAAGATCTGCTGGAGAACGGATAGGCTACCCACTCCAGTATTCTTGGGTTTCATTGTGGCTCAGCTGGTAAAGAATCCACCTGCAATTCGGGAAACCTGGGCTTGATCCCTAGGTTGGGAAGATCCCCTGGAGAAGGGAAAGGCTACCCACTCCAGTATTCTGGTCTGGAGAATTCCATGGACTGTATAGTCCACGGGGTCGCATAGAGTCGGACACGACTGAGCAACTTTCGCTTTCACTTTCTCTTCTTTTCTTAGCTATTTGTAAAGCCTCCTCATACAACCATTTTGCCTTTTTGCATTTCTTTTTCTTGGGGATGGTCTTGATCACTGCCTCCTGTACAATGTCACGAACTTCCATCCATAGTTCTTCAGGCACTCTGTCTATCAAATCTAATCCCTTGAATCTATTTGTCAATTCCACTGTATAATGGTAACGGATTTGATTGAGGTCATACCTGAATGGTCTAGTGGTTATCCCTACTTTCTTCAATTTAAGTCTGAATTTTGCTATAAGGAATTCATGATCTGAGCCACAGTCAGCTCCTGGTCTTGTGTTTGCTGACTGTATAGAGCTTCTGGAGAAGGAAATGGCAACCCACTCCAGTATTCTTGCTTGGAGAATTCCATGGACAGAGGTGCCTGGTGTGCTGCAGTCCATGGGGTCGCAAAGAGTCAGACACGACTGAGTGACTATCACTCACTCACTCACTCATAGAGCTTCTCCATCTTCAGCTGCAAAGAATATAATCAGTCTGATTTTGGTATTGACCATCTGGTGATGTCCATACGTAGAGCTGTCTCTTATGTGTTGGAAGAGGGTGTTTGCTACGACCCAAGTGTTCTCTTGACATAACTCTTAGCCTTTGCACTGCTTTATTTTGTACTCCAAGACCAAACTTACAAAATGCAATTTTTGAAAGCCCCCTAATACAAAGAGAATATTTCATTTACAGATAAACATTCAGAGTCTCTGAGACTCAAGTAAGATTCCCTTTGTTCATGTTCTCTCCTCAGTTTATTCTCCAAGGCCACCATGTTGAGCTGAAATGTTTTTGCTTTTACAAAAATCACTGATTTAGAGCAAAGCAGTTCCTAAACTCATTGCAACAGTAACTACCAGCTCACACTGAAGTTTAGAGCTGCAAACAAAATAATGGTTAACATCAAGACTACAACTGCTACTAAATTTTCAGCTGCTTCAGAACTTTTCATCTTTTATTCATAAAATGATACAGTTTAGAGCTATCTAAAGGTTGGAATTCAGTATCAATGTTATATCAAGCTTGAAGCTACTTTTCCATTAGAAAAACACCATCAGATCAGATCAGATCAGTCGCTCAGTCGTGCCCGACTCTTTGCGACCCCATGAATCGCAGCACGCCAGGCCTCCCTGTCCAACACCAACTCCCAGAGTTCACCCAGAATCACGTCCATCGAGTCAGTGATGCCATCCAGCCATCTCATCCTCTGTCGTCCCCTTCTCCTCCTGCCCCCAATCCCTCCCAGCATCAGAGTCTTTTCCAATGAGTCAACTCTTCGCATGAGGTGGCCAAAGTACTGGAGTTTCAGCTTTAGCATCATTCCTTCCAAAGAAATCCCAGGGCTGATCTCCTTCAGAATGGACTGGTTGGATCTCCTTGCAGTCCAAGGGACTCTCAAGAGTCTTCTCCAACACCACAGTTCAAAGGCATCAATTCTTCAGCACTCAGCTTTCTTCACAGTCCAACTCTCACATCCATACATGACCACTGGAAAAACCATAGCCTTGACTAGACGAACCTTTGTTGGCAAAGTAATGTCTCTGCTTTTGAATATGCTATCTAGGTTGGTCATAACTTTCCTTCCAAGGAGTAAGCGTCTTTTAATTTCATGGCTGCAGTCACCATCTGCAGTGATTTTGGAGCCCAGAAAAATAAAGTCTGCCACTGTTTCCACTGTTTCCCCATCTATTTCCCATGAAGTGGTGGGACCGGATGCCATGATCTTCGTTTTCTGAATGTTGAGCTTTAAGCCAACTTTTTCACTCTCCACATTCACTTTCATCAAGAGGCTTTTGAGTTCCTCTTCACTTTCTACCATAAGGGTGATGTCATCTGCATATCTGAGGTTATTGATGTTTCTCCCGGCAATCTTGATTCCAGCTTGTGCTTCTTCCAGCCCAGCGTTTCTCATGATGTACTTTGCATAGAAGTTAAATAAGCAGGGTGACAGTATACAGCCTTGACGAACTCCTTTTCCTATTTGGAACCAGTCTGTTGTTCCATGTCCAGTTCTAACTGTTGCCTCCTGACCTGCATACAGATTTCTCAAGAGGCAGATCAGGTGGTCTGGTATTCCCATCTCTTTCAGAATTTTCCACAGTTTATTGTGATCCACACAGTCAAAGGCTTTGGCATAGTCAATAAAGCAGAAATAGATGTTTTTCTGGAACTCTCTTGCTTTTTCTATGATCCAGCGGATGTTGGCAATTTGATCTCTGGTTCCTCTGCCTTTTTTTTTTACATTAATTATAACAGAAATATTGACCACCAATATGAAATTTCAACAATGAATAAAAATTTATGAAAGCATTTCTCTCCATGTAGAAAAGGATTAATAAAAAGAACAGAGAGAAGACAGGAAGGAAATGCATTAAAATGTTAACAATATGTGAAAAGTTGCTCAATATCATTAGCCATTATGGAAATGCAAGTTAAAAATGTGATGAAATAGTACTGTTTACTCTTCAGAATGTAAAATATTAAAAAGACTTACTAAACCATGTGTTGGGCAAGAATTAGAAAGAGTGGTAATGTATACAAGATTGGGAAATTGTTTCTTAAAAAACAATTTGGCAGTGTCTTAAAAAGTTAATATATACCTATTAAATGATCTAGTAATTTTAACCCTAGATATTTTCTAAAGAGAAAACATAAAAGCTATAGCCATAGCAAGTTTCATATATGAATATTCATAGTAGTTTTATATGTAGTTTTATATAGCCAAACGTTGGAGATAAACTTTTGACAGTGATGGGTGTCTTGGTTGGAGCAACGGCTCTATGTGTGTATATGTATGTCAAAACTTACCAAGTTGTACCAAGGTTCATCAACAAGTAAATGGATAAACAAATTGAGGTATATCCTTACAACGGAATACTACTCAGACATAAAAAGGAATAAACAACTTATGAATCTCAACAAATTATGCTGAGTAAAAGAAGCCAGACAAAAAAGAATATATAGCATATGATTTCATTGATAAAAAATTACAGGAAATGTGAACTAATCTATAGTGGCAAAAAGGAGATCAGGTGTTTTCTAGATTTGGAAGAAAGAGCAGAAGGTAGTAATCACAAAGGGCACTTTGGGGGGTGATTGATATGTTTATGATCCTGACTGACAATGACTTCACAAATATACCTATATGCTAACACTTATCAAATTGTATACTTCAAATACATTTAAAGAAAAAACTATACATTAACAAAATTATAAAATATGTTGTTATATACCATATTTATTGCATATATCAATATATAAATGAAATATAATAATAAATATAATAAAATATTAAATATGTTTATTTAAACTAAACTGAAGTTTATTTTATTATTAACTGGTTTAAAAAGAAAAGAATAAGGGAATAAGAGCTCAACCATTCTCAGTACTTATTTGTGAGGAAAATACAATAATGTGCTTTACACGTTTTTGTGGAGGAGCTGCTCTATGGGACAACTCACACATAGACTTATGAACCAGAAGTATTCATCAAACCAGCTAGTCTCAATGGGAATGTTAATTTATGTGAGCTGATATGGTCCTGAGCTCATGCTGCTAGAGTTGATATGTGTTACGCCCCCGCCCTCCCCCCCACCACACACACACACACACACACACACACACACACACTACTGAATCTTCTGGCATTTTGGGGCTTCCACAGACAGAACAGACACATTCTGGTTGATATATCTTGTCCCTTGACTTTTTCTTGCACTCACCTTGCAAATGTACCTTCCTACATAAGCCAACACTTCCATTCTCCACTTCTACATCTGGTTCTGAGAGTAACTGGAAGGCCTTTGAATACACATGTGCAAGATAAGCAAGCTCTGTCTATAAGTGAGTGAAAGAAGTCTGTTCAGTTGGAAAAACTACTTGTAATCAGTTCATAAAAGTGAAAACAGATTCAAATAGCAAAGATGAATGTATGTAACTCAGTTCAACTAGAGACTGCCTTTTCTGAAAGGCTGAGATAAAATTGTCTTGGACTCCTCTCAAGAAGAGGAGTCCCTATTTCAACTACCTATCTTGTGAAATTCCGAAGCCCTCTTTAAGATTTCATTTTCTTCCCAGTGATCTTCTGTTACCATAACCACCTGGCCTTGGGGCTCCTGGCTCCACACCTCTTCCTCTGTTCTGCAGGGCATGGATCCAGACTCAATCCTATTCTGTTTCAGTTGTTCTGACAGCATCTGCAATGATGTCATTGCAATGTTGTGCTGCAATTCAAGTCTGACACTAAGCACCCAAAGTTATTGTCAAACTCCACAGCACACAGTCCCCAACAAGACTCCCTCCCCTTCAGACACCAGGAACAAGTGGGGTCCCAGCCCACCAATACTTCTGACCAACTTGGCTACAAATCCAAATGGTTCCTAAATGTCCCTCAGGTTCTATAATTCAGTAAAATGACACAAAACTGAGGCTAGCACTATACTTACAGTTAGAGTTTTATTATGAAAGATTCAAATCAGACCAGCCAAATGAAGAGATACATAGGGAAAGGTCTGGAAGGGTCCTGAACACACAGCTTCTGTGTGATCTCTCCTCATAGGATGAGGGCACCTCATCTTCCCAACATGAGTTCATCAACAAGAAACGTCCACTGAGCTTTGCTGTCCAAAGTTTTACGGGAATTTCACTGATTAAATCATGGACCACATGCTTGAACTCAATCTCCAATCCCTCTTCCCTCCCTGGATGTTGGGCTGGCTCAAAGTCCCAACCTTCTAACCAGTGGTTGGTCTTTCTGGTGACCAGTCTCTATCCTGAAGCTACTGGAAGGTCCTACCATGAGTCCCCTCATTAACATAAACTCAGCAGTGATCCAAGGGACTCCTGAATAATAAAGACACTTTAATCGCTCAGGAAATTGCAAGGGTTTTAGAAGCTCCATGCCAGGAATTGTGTAAATTATTTTCTGGAACTTCCAAATGGCTTGAGCAAGGCTGACCCCCATCCTATTCCAGTGATCCAAACAAGTCACTAAACACAGATAATTGGTGCATCCCATATCCACGGCCAGACTGCCATTCAGGTATAATGAATATACCTGAATGTGGGAACTCCTGTGAGTGAAGGACTCTTATCCCTGGGGTCACTGAGCTGGTAGAAAAGTCAGTCTAATATCGCTAGTGCCCATTTTTGCCACCACATGTAAAGAGCCTGCTAGAGGGTAAATCAAGACTGAGGAAAAGAAAATCAAGAGATGGAGAGACCACAGATATGAATGACAAAGCTTGGTCCTTAAATCCAGCCACGTCTAACTAGATATCAGGGTTTTCCCCTTAGGGCAGACTGGGTTAAATTTCTGTCATTTGCAATTTCAAGAGCATTGACCAATTCCTTCTTTCTTCCCCTTCCTTTTTATAAGCAATAAACCATATTACTTTCTTTGTTTCATGCAAAGCAGCTTCCCCATGTCTAAACTGGGTATATGCTGACACCTGTACCCGCAAGTCATTTCAGAGTTTTCACAAAGACAGTTTCCTCCATATGAGATATGTTGGTGCCAACCATTAAGATAAATTTTTTTTCACTTTGTAACTAAAATATTTATATAGTCAAGACTGTACTGTATATCGGAGAATGCAACGGCAACCCACTCCAGTACTGTTGCCTGGAAAATCCCATGGATGGAGGAGCCTGGTGGGCTGCAGTCCATGGGGTCGCTAAGAGTAGGACGACTGAGCAACTTCACTTTCACTTTTCACTTTCATGCATTGGAGAAGGAAATGGCAACCCACTCCAGTGTTCTTGCCTGGAGAATCCCAGGGATGGCAGAGCCTGGTGAGCTGGCATCTATGGGGTCGCACAGAGTCAGACACGACTGAAGCAACTTAGCATTAGTAACAGTACTGTATATACAGTTTCTTATCTGCTATTTTCAGTCAACAAATATTTATATAAAAACTGTATGCTAGTCATATAGTAAGCAACTAACACTCTATGTTGAGAATTTTCCCACATCATTCAAAAGATTTTTGTAAATGTCATTTATTACTAACTGGCAAAATATACAAGCATATAGGCAGGTGTTTTTTTTTTAAGATTTTCATTTTTTAGAGCAGTTTTAGGTTCACAGCAAAGTTGTGAACCCCTGTTCCCATATAACCCCTGTTCCCTTACAGATAGTTTTTAAACTAAACCTGTATTGTAGAATATTAAGCTTATTTCCAAATTTAAGTTTTATGAATAATGATAGATACCTAATGCCATCTACATCTCTCATGATTTTCTTAGGATAGATTCCTAGAAGTAGAATTTTTATAAGAACTTATTTTTATCCCCCAAAAATGCAGGAAAAAATTACCAGTTGCTTCTGTAAAACAGCATCTATCCCTTCTGACCCCATGTAGCCTGGAGAGATCTGGCCTAAAGTGCCTCCAGATAGCACAAGAATCATGTTCCTTGAGAGCTTCCTGTTTCCTCTGAGTTCCCCTTCTCAGCTGTCCTTAAAGGGCTGGGGACTGACCAGGCAGCAGGCAGCCTGTCAACCTGAGAGACCTCTGGAAGCATAGTTCACATAACTGCTTGTAGAAATTGTTTGAAAAAAATGTCATTCAGGGCAACCCTGAAAAGGAGCTAGATGCCAAGATAAGAAAGTTAAGGCTAATCGTGACCTTATTTTCATTTTTAAGCCTCTTTTCCCCCTACTTTTCTTTATTTTCCTTAAGCATGTGTGGTTTACAATGGAAAATTTTAATTTATTGGCAAAAATAACAACAAAATGAGTTCCTCAAATTCAGTGTGGGACTGGAGATAATCTGGCTCCTGGAAAAGCAGCTGTGAGCTCTTTGGGTTGGCAATGCTTCCTACAAATCACTAGCTGACTCAGAAAAATACATATGCACGTTAGTCACCAAAAGAACAGGGTGATTCCCTCTGGGGCTACAACAAAGGGGAATTGATGACAGTCTTCCAGACCTGGAAGAGGGTTCCAAACTGCAAAGTGTGAAAATAAGAGGTGAGTCTAAGAACAGTCAATGGGGCCTCCAAAACAAGGATTTTTTATTCCTTGCCACAACTTTCTAAGAGCCAGAGTAGACCAAAGATAAAGCCAGCTGTTCCAGGACGTGATGACCTCTCCATCCTGTGAAGTGTTAAGGCCCACATTGGAGGCCAGCTGTCCTGGGTGGGATGGCAGGGATTCAGCTGCAAGGCAGAATAATGGTTCTTGATCTTTCTGGTCTCAGGACTCCTTTATGCTCTTAATTATGGAGGATCCCAAAGAACATGGTTTAAAAGGTTCTATCTATCAACATTTACCATATTAGAAATTAAAATGGAACATTTAAAATACTTAGTAACTTATTTTAAAATAGCATTAGTGGCACTTCCCTGGTGGTCCAGTGGCTAAGACTCTGTGCTCCCAATGCACAGGGCCTGGCTTCAATCCCTGTTCACGCATGCTGCAACTAAGAGTTCACATGCCACAGCTCAGTTCCCATGTTGCAAATGAAGATCCTACATGCCCTCACAGCTAAGATGGAAGATCCTGAAAGCCCCAACTGAGACCCAGCACAGCCAAAAGTGGAGGAAGGAGAGAATAGGAAGAATTGAGAGTAGCATTGAAATGTATGTTACCATGTGCAAAACAGATAACTAGTGGGAAGTTGCTCTATGACACAGGGAGCTCAGCCTGAAGCCCTTTGATGACCTAGAGGGGTGAGATGTGAGGGGGAGCAGAGGGAGGTTCTGAAGGGAGGAATATGTGTATACTAATGGATGGTTCATATTGTTGTATGGCAGAAGCCAACACAACACTACAAAGCAATCATCCTCCAATGATTAATAAAAATAAATAAATATTTAAAATAAAATAACGTTATTGATTCCTTTTATTAATACATTAACATAAAGAAAAGATTTTATGGAAAGTATATTTACTCAAAAAAAAAATCTAAGAAGAAGAGCAGCATTGCCTATTTTCTTTTTAAATCTTGTCACTATCTAGTTCAATAGAACACAGATGGATTATTTTATCTATTTCTATACTCAATCTTCTGCAATATGTTCTTCAAGGTTGGTTGCAATGTGGAGTCTGAAACCATATCACTGAACCTGGGATACAACTATGACAGGATACAAACCCTATGCCCAAAGAGGTCACAACTGAACAATAATAAGAGAAAACACAGTGCTTACCATTATCCACTTATGTGTCAAGTACTCTACACACATTACTTCAAGCAACATCTATAAGGAAAATCTACCTATTTTTATATATGAAGAAACTAAAACTTAAAGAAGTTATATACCTTACACCAGGTCACACAGCCTGGCAAAGCCAGGATTTAGAGCAATTTTAGCCTAATTGTTCTAATCTTGGCTTATTTTAACTAGCATAATGTTTTTGAGGTTCATCCATGATGTACTTCATTCATTCTTAAGACTGAATAATAAATATCCCATTTATACATATATACCACACTTTGCTTATCCATTCATCTGTTGATGGATGAATCATAGAACATTTTAAATAAACAACTACTAAGTTCTGTGATGGAAGCAAGCACAGGTTCTTAAAGAGAAGTAACAGAGGAGGAGCCACTGATCCAGCTTGGGCTGGGGCAATCAGGCGCTGGTGCCTGAGCAGTGGCTTTAAGGATCGATAGGAGACATCCAGGAAAAAGACAGGAAAAGGAAGGAATCATGGCCTGGAGGTGTAAGAGAACCACAACCAGCCCCTCTGGGCTGAGTCAGGTTTGTATGGAAGAGGGACAAGAAGTAAGGCTAGAGAGGCAACAACATTGATGTTTGTTGTTGCTGTTGTTCAGCTACTAAGTTGTGTTCAACTCTGTAGTCCCATGGACTGCAGCATGTCAAAGTCCTCTGTCCTCCACTATCTACTGGAGTGTGCTCAAATTCATGACCACTGGGTTGGTGATGCTATCTAACCATCTCATCCTCTGCCACTCTCTACTTCTTTCTCCCTCAATCTTTCCCAGCATCAGGGTCTTTTCCAATGAGTCGGTTCTTCACATCAGGTGGCCAAAGTACTAGAACTTCAGCTTCGGCCTCAGTCCTTACAATAAATATTCAGGTTTGATCTCCTTGCTGTCCAAATGATGCTCAAGAGTCTTCTCCAGCACTACAATTTGAAAGCATCAATTCTTTGATGCTCAGCCTTCTTTATGGTCCAACTATAACATCTGTACCTGACTACAGAAAAAACTATAGTTTTGACTATATGAACCATGGATGTTACAGAGCATTTAAGACAGGCTGGGTACTGTGCAAAGTCTTTTAGATGTTTTAACTTATTTAAACATAACAGCAATCATATTTAAAAAAAAAAAAAAAAAGCATTTCTTGTGTATATTCTGAGGACCAGGCACTTTTCCTTCATTCTGGAATGAAAAGATCAGTTTTCATTCCAATTACAAAAAAGTACAATCCCAAAGAATGTTCAAACTACCACACAATTGCAGACATTTCACATGCAAGCAAAGTAATGCTCAAAATTCTCCAAGCGAGGTGTCAACAGTACACGAACTGAGAACTTCCAGATGTTCAAGTTGGGTTTAGAAAAGGCAGAGGAACCAGAGATCAAATTGCCAACATCCATTGGATCATAGAAAAAGCAAGCAAATTCCAGAAAAACATCTACTTCTGCTTCATTGACTATGCTAAAGCCTTTGACTATGTGGATCACAACAAACTGTGGTAAATTCTTAAAGAGATGGAAATGCCAGACCACTTTACCTGCCTCCTGTGAAACCTGTATGCAGGTCAAGAAGCAACAGTTAGAACCGGACATGGAATGACAGACTGGTTCCAAATTGGGAAAGGAGTACGTCAAGGCTATATATTGTCACCCTGTTTATTTAACTTCTATGCAGAGTCATCATGCAAAATCCTAGGCTGGATGAACCACAAGCTATAATCAAGATTGCCAGGAAAAATATCAATAACCTCAGATATGCAGATGACACCACCCTTATGGCAGAAAGTGAAGAGGAACTAAGGAGCCTCTTGATGAAGGTGAAAGAAGAGAGTGAAAAAGTTGACTTAAAGCTCAACATTCAAAAAACTAAGATCATGGCATCCAGTTCCATCACTTCATGGCAAATAGATGGGAAGCAATAGAAACAGTGAGACTTCATTTTCTTGGGCTCCAAAATCACTGCAGATGGTGACTGCAGCCATGAAATTAAAAGATGATTGCTCTTTGGAAGAGATGCTATGATCAACCTAGACAGCATATTTAAAAGCAGAGACATGACTTTGCCAACAAAAGTCTGTATAGTCAAAGGTATGGCTTTTCCAATGGTCATGTACACATGTGAGAGTTGGACCACAAAGAAGACTGCATGCCAAAAAACTGATTCTTTTGAACTGTGTTAGAGAAGACTCTTGAGAGTCCCTTGGACTGCAAGGAGATCAAACCAGTCAATCCTAACAGAAATCAATCCTGAATATTCATTGGAAGGACTGATGCTGAAGCTCCAATACTCTGGACACCTGATGCAAAGAGCCAATTCATTAGAAAAGACCCAGAGGCTGGGAAAGATTGAAGGCAGGAGGAGAAGGAGATGACAGAGGATGAGATGGTTGGATGGCATCACCAACTCAATGGACATGAGTTTGAGCAAGCTTCAGGAGATGGTGAAGGACAAGGAAGCCTGATGGGCTGCAATCTATGGGGTTGCAAAAAGTCAGACACGACTGAGCAACTGAACAACAACAAGACACTATTCTTAGTGCCTTGTGTGCAATAATAAATCTAATTCCCATGACAACTCTTGAAGTCGGTACTATTATCATTGCCATTTTATAGATGAATAAGTAAGGCACAGTTCAGTTCAGTTCAGTCGTTCAGTCATGTCCGACTCTTTGCGACCCCATGAATCACAGCACGCCAGGCCTCCCTGTCCATCACCAACTCCCGGAGTTCACCCAGAATCACGTCCATCGAGTCAGTGATGCCATCCAGCCATCTCATCCTCTGTCGTCCCCTTCTCCTCCTGCCCCCAATCCCTTCCAGCATCAGAGTCTTTTCTAATGAGTCAACTCTTCGCATGAGGTGGCCAAAGTACTGGAGTTTCAGCTTCAGCATCATTCCTTCCAAAGAAATCCCAGGGCTGATCTCCTTCAGAATGGACTGGTTGGATCTCCTTGCAGTCCAAGGGACTCTCAAGAGTCTTCTCCAACACCACAGTTCAAAAGCATCAATTCTTCGGCGCTCAGCCTTCTTCACAGTCCAACTCTCACATCCATACCTGACCACTGGAAAAACCATAGCCTTGACTAGACGGACCTTTGTTGGCAAAGTAATGTCTCTGCTTTTGAATATGCTATCTAGGTTGGTCATAACTTTCCTTCCAAGGAGGAAGCGTCTTTTAATTTCATGGCTGCAGTCACCATCTGCAGTGATTATGGAGCCCAAAAAAATAAAGTCACAGAAAGGACAAAACAATTTTACCCAAGGTTATGCTGATAAGCAGGCATGTGAACCCAGATTTCAGCAACCACCCTCATGATTTGACAGCTGCAAACATGAGAACAAGGTAAGGAATTTAGACTTTCATCTGGCAGGGCCACTGGACAGGTTCAGGCAGAATGCAACTTGTTCTGATTTGCATTTTATAGTCATTCTAGCAGCTATATGGAGAGCGATAGGCAGGAAAGAAACTGGAGGCAGAGGCCAGTTAATAAGCCAAACGAACAAGAATGAGAACAGAGCTAGGCAGTGCAAATACAGACAAATGGAAGGTTTTGAGAAATATGCAGGTCACAGAGTAGTCAGCCTCATGATTTACTGAAAAGGGGTCAGGGATGACTCTCAAGTTTCTGAGAAGATGACCATGGAATCATGGAGATGGGGGATGCATGGTAAAAAACAATTTAGGGAGAATCTAGGGGTGAAGATGATGAGATCATTTGGGACATCTTGAATCTTTGTATGCCTAGGGAGAGAGATCTGGGGAGGTAAGCTCCAGGAAGGCAAAGATCTCTGTCTGTTTCATTAATTAACATGGGCTGTGGCAGATTCATTTTGATATTTGGCAAAACTAATACAGTTATGTAAAGTCTAAAAATAAAATAAAATTTAAAAAAAAAATGAAAAAAAAAAAAAAAACATGGGCTAAGGCTAAGAACTAGCCAAGATCAATAACCTCAAATATGCAGATGACACCACCCTTATGGCAGAAAATGAAGAGGAACTCAAAAGCCTCTTGATGAAAGTGAAAGTGGAGAGTGAAAAAGTTGGCTTAAAGCTCAACATTCAGAAAACGAAGATCATGGCATCTGGTCCCATCACTTCATGGCAAATAGATGGGGAAACAGTGGAAACAGTGTCCGACTTTATTTTTGTGGGCTCCAAAATCACTGCAGATGGTGATTGCAGCCATGAAATTAAAAGACGCTTACTCCTTGGAAGGAAAGTTATGACCAACCTAGATAGCATATTCAAAAGCAGAGACATTACTTTGCCAACAAAGGTTCGTCTAGTCAAGGCTATGGTTTTTCCAGTGGTCATGTATGGATGTGAGAGTTGGACTGTGAAGAAAGCTGAGTGCTGAAGAATTGAGGCTTTTGAACTGTGGTGTTGGAGAAGACTCTTGAGAGTCCCTTGGACTGTAAGGAGATCCAACCAGTCCATTCTGAAGGAGATCAGCCCTGGGATTTCTTTGGAAGGAATGATGCTGAAGCTGAAACTCCAGTACTTTGGCCACCTCATGCGAAGAGTTGACTCATTAGAAAAGACTCTGATGCTGGGAGGGATTGGGGGCAGGAGGAGAAGGGGACGACAGAGGATGAGATGGCTAGATGGCATCACTGAACTCCGGGAGTTGATGATGGACAGGGAGGCCTGGTGTGCTGTGATTCATGGGGTCACAGAGTCAGACACAACTGAGTGACTGAACTGAACTGAACTGAGTGCCAAGAACAGTACTTGGCATAAGAAAACACCCAGTAAGATTAAACCAGTATGTAGTTGCTGAAGGAATGAATATGGGTCTAGAGGAGAAAAGGGTGTGATCTAGAGGTTAGGAAATTGCATTGGGAGTTGGAGCTACAGAGATTATCAATAGAATGTAAAGTGAGGAGAAGTACAAGGACAGAACTCTGGGGACACAACACTTATAAGACAGGCAGAAAGAAACTAGTGGTACCCTAGATAGACTGAGGAGTGGCCAGAGAGAGAGAAACTAGGAGAAGAGTGTTGTCAAAGGCATCTCAGATTTTTAAGATAGAGGAGACTTTGCACTGCTTCCTAGTTTATAAGACATACTTTCTCAGATATTTCTTTTTCTTTTAATTTTAGTACAGTTTCAGTTCAGTTCAGTTCAGTCACTCAGTTGTGTCCGACTCTTTGCCACCCCATGGACTGCTGCCCGCCAGGCTTCCCTGTCCATCACCAACTCCTAGAGCTTGCTCAAACTCATGTCCATCCAGTCAATGATGCCATCCAACCATCCTCTTGTCGTCCCCTTCTCCTGCCTTCAATCTTTCTTAGCATCAGGATCTTTTCTAAGGAGTAAGTTTTTCACATCAAGTGGCCAAAGTATTAGAGCTTCGGCTTCAGCATCAGTCCTTCCAATGAATATTCAGGACTGATTTCCTTTAGGATAGACTGGTTGGATCTCTTTGCAGTCCAAGGGATTCTCAAGAGTCTTCTCCAACACCACAATTCAAAAGCATCAATTCTTCGGCGCTCACCTTTCTTTATAGTCCAACTCTCACATCCATACATGACTACTGGAAAAACCATAGCTTTGACTAGAGGGACCTTTGTCAGCAAAGTGATGTCTCTGCTTTTTAATATGCTGTCTAGGTTGGTCACAGAATCTCTTCCAAGGGGCAAGCATCTTTTAATTTCATGGCTGCAGTCACCATCTGCAGTGATTTTGGCCCAAGAAAATAAAGTCTCTTACTGTTTCCATTGTTTCCCCATCTATTTGCTATGAAGTGATGGGACTGGATGCTGTGATCTTAGCTTTTTGAATGTTGAGTTTTAAGTCAACTTTTTAACTCTGCTCTTTCACTTTCATTAATAGACTCTTTAGTTCTTCTTCACTTTCTGCCATAAGGGTGGTGTCATCTGCATATCTGAGGCTATTGATATTTCTCCCAGCAATCTAGATTATAGCTTGTGCTTCATCCAGCCTGGCATTTCGCATGATGTACTCTGCTGCTGCTGCTGCTAAGTCTCTTCAGTCGTATCCGACTTACTCTGCATATAAGTTAAATAAACAGGGTGACAATGTACAGCCTTGACGTACTCCTTTCCCAATTTGGAATCAGTCTGTTGTTCCACGTCTGGTTCTAACTGTTGCTTCTTGACCTGCATACAGGTTTCACAGGAGGCAGGTAAGGTGATCTGGCATTTCCATCTCTTTAAGAATTTACTTTTTGTTAAATTTTTATTGAGTAAAAAGTACTTTTTATTATAAGGTGCAACTATCTTAAGTGTATTATGTGATGAATTTTTGCAACTGTGTAACTCCCATCTGGATCACAGTAGGGACACTCCAGCACTCAGATGTTTCCTTCACATCCCTTCGCAGTCACCACTCTTCTTCCCACTGGAGATAAGCATTCTTCTGGCTTCTATAATCTTCTATCAGTTCTTGAACTTCAATCAGTTCTTAAATTTCATATAAATTAAATAATATAGTATATATTATTTTATATCTGGCTTCTTCCACTCAATATAATAGATATGAGAGTCACTTGTAATATTTTGAGCATCAGTAATTTGTTCTCAGGTATTTCCAAAAGTGTAATTCTCCAAAAATGTAACATATACCTCTAAAGGAATTAAACAGGATCGTGCCTAGTAGCCACCCTACAAAACGGATGTTTATTGATTATGTAGCTTTGGCTCAGTATCAAAACAATTTAATTCTTATAGAGGAATCATTATTCCCTTCTAGCAGAATTTAGTAATATTTTGGAGGGGAGGGAAGAATGAAACAATGGTTTGCTGGTAAACCAGTTTTCTAGGGGGAAAAAGTTCCTGACTGGAGATCTAAATAGACACTCTTACAGAAAAAACAGACAGAGGGCCAACAGGCACACAAAAAGGTGTTCAACATCACTAATTAACAGGGAAATGTAAATCAAAACCACAATGAGATATCACCTCATGCTTCTTAGAATGGCTGTTATCAAAAAGACAGGAAACAACAAGTGGTAGAGAGGATGTGGAGAAAAGGGAACCCTTGTGCACTGTTGATGGTATATTTATATACATGGAGAAGGAAATGGCAACCCCATTCCAGTGTTCTTGCCTGGAGAATTCCATGGACCAAGTGGAGCCTGGCAGCCTACAGACCATGGGGTTGCAAAGAGTCGGACACGACTGAGCAACTAACACACACACACAAATATATATATAATACTATTCAGCCATAAAAAATCATGAAATCTTGCCATTTTTGACAATATGGATGGACCTGGAAGGTAAGCCAGGCAGAGAAAGACAAATACTATATGATTCTATTTTTATGTGAAATCTAAAGACCAAAATGTACAAACAACAACAACAACAACCAAAACGCATAGATAGAGAACAGATTGGTGGTTAACAGTGGTGTTGGGGGTTGAGAAATTGCAAAAATGGTTGCAGGGGTAAACTGTATGGTGACAGATGGTAACTAGAGTTATTGTGGTGATCACTTTTTAATGTATATAAACATTAAATTATAACATTGTGCTCCTGAAACTTATATAGTATATACCAATTATACTACAATAAAAATTTAAACCATCTGAAAGAAATTCCTGATCTATAGTGTTTGCTGATTTTTGTAGTATAATACTCCCATTGTGGTGGATATCAAATGATTAATGGCTTAACAACTGGTCTGCAAAAATTTTGGAAATTAAACTATCAGCTTTCCAGCACTGACATGAGTCAGTTCTGAGCACACCATAGAGTGATTCACAGACTCTGAAACTCAGTCCAGCTAAGATTCTTGCTCAAGGTCTCACACTTGGAAAGATCAGCCTTTTAAAACCAGTCTTTTCTGATCCTAATTCTTTATGCTTTTTTCCCCTAGAGTCTTTAAAAATGAGTTGGCATCTACTGATGGATCTGAGGCTTACTGAAGGGCCTCAAAATGATGCCTAAATTCATAATTTTATGAACTTTCATTTTCATTAGTCGCCTACTAAGTGAATTATCCATTAATAAAATGTTATATTCATAAACTGAAATTGGGCTGCTACTAGAATTTATTAAAGAGTCTAAATTCAGGATTCCACTAAAAAGTCAGAGGCCAATCTTTATAGCCACAATTTGCCTCCTGCTGCTTATTATTTTCTCACTCAGATAGCTGGAATAGTCTTAATTTGGGGAATAGATTCCCTGTGATCAGAGTATTAAATCCTCATAGTATTATCTTCGGTTTGTTGTGATATTTCAATTGCTGATATTCCTTCTCTTTAATTTAAAATTACTGTTAGCTCCCCCTTTTTTTCTTTGTTAAGGTTGTTAAGTGTTACAGAACATGCAGTGACACATATTTGCACCAGCAGCATTTTTGTGCTATAATTTTCTAATAATTAGACTTGAAGATATATATATAATCATGGTTCAATCATGACTCATCCAATACCCAAATGGCTGAAGCTGATGTAAATGTTATCTCTCTAAATTTCATTTTTGCATTCACCCTTCTGTGGTGATACGTGTGGTTGCCTCTGAAGTGGTGCTGTTTAAACAACTTGCAATATACTCTCAATATAAATACAATTAAATTACAGGGTTATTATTAATTTACAAGGTATTGTTTATAATACCAAATTATATGAAAGTACATGGAAATAATAAATATGAATCTAATTATATATATCCCTGTATTCTTATATGTGGGAACAAGAAAAACAGGGAAGTTTATTGAGGCTTAGGAACAATTTCCACACACTATACCAAGAGGTAATATAATACAGTTGAAGACACAAGCTTTGGAATCAAAATGACTTGAGTACATTCTAGCTGTGCGACCTAGAACAGAACATTTCTGTCTCAGTTTCCTTGCATTTAGATGCAGTAAATGCCAGCTACCACAGAAAGATACCTTAAAGAGTAAATGCATAAAAACAGTCACAGAATCAAGAGCACAGAAATATATCCATGCATATTTGGTCAACTAATATTTGACAAGAGAGTCAAGAATACTCAACAGGAAAAGGATAGCTTTTTTCAATAAATGGTGCTGGTAAAACTGGATGTTCACATGTAAAAGAATGAAATTGGACCCTATCTTTGTACCATTCACAAAAATCAACTAAACAGTTTAAAAAGTTAAATGTAAGGCCTTAAACCATGAAATTCCTAGAAAAAAACAAACATGTGGATAAAGCTAACTGGCCTTGGTCTTGCAACAATTTTTTGGAGATGACACCAAAGCAGATGACAAAAACAAAAACAAAGTGGGACTACATAAAGCTAAAAAAAAAGCTTCTATAGTAAAAATAATGATCAACAAAATGAAAAGGCAACCAGTGGCATGGGAGAAAATATTTGCCAAACACATATCAGATAAGGGGCTATCTATCCAAAACTTACACAGTTTAACAGTAAAAAAGACTAATAATTTGATTTTAAAATGGGCAGAGATATGAAAATTTTTCCAAAGAAGATGCACAGACGTCCAACAAGTATATGAAAATATGCTCAACACACTAATCATCAGGGAAATGCAAATCAAACCCACAATGAGATATCACCTTAACACCTCTTAGAATGGTTATTATCAAAAAGACAAGAAACAACAATGGTAGACAGCATTGGGGAAAAGGGAACCTTAAATTCAGTGGAAATGTAAACTGGTACAGTCACTATGGAAAACAACACGGAGGTTCTTCAAAAATTTAAAAATAGAACTATTATATGATGCAGCACTTCTACTTTTGGTGATAAGGCCCAAGGAAATGAAATCACTATCTTGAAGAGATATTTGCATCCTAATATTCTTTGCAGCATTATTTACAATAGCCAAGATGTGGAAAAACCTGAGTGTCTGTCAATAGATGAATGGATGAAGAAAATGTGATATATATATATATATAGAGAGAGAGAGACAGAAAGTTTTTAATTCAGCTGTAAAAAACAAGGAAATCCTTCTACTTGCAACATAGAGGGACCTTGATGGTATTACTCTAAGTGAAATAAGATAGAAAGACAAATACTGCATGATCTCACTTATATGTGGAATCTTCAAAAAAAAAAAAAGGTCAAACTCATAGAAACAGTATAGAATGATGGTTGCCATGGCTTAGAGAGAGGAGTAAGAAGAGATGTTGGTCAAGGTTAAAACTAAAATTTTTTTAATTAAATAAGATAAGGAGATTGGGGATTGACATATATGAACTTTATTACTGTTTAAATGCTAAATCATGCCAAACTCTTTGTGACTCCATGGATGGTAGCCCATCAGGCTCTTCTGTCCTTGTCCCAGGCAAGAATGCTGGAGTGAGTTGCCATTTCCTTCTCCAGCAGATCTTCCCAACCCAGGGATCAAACCCACATCTCCTGCATCTCCTGCATTGCAGGCAGATTCTTTACCACTGAGCCACTAGAGAAACCTCTCTATATATATTATTATGTAACTGTGGAAAATTCTGAAAGAGATGGGAATACCAGACCACCTGACCTGCCTCTTGAGAAATCTGTATGCAGGTCATAAGCAACAGTTCGAACTGGACATGGAACAACAAACTGGTTCCAAATAGGAAAAGGAGTACGTCAAGGCTGTATATTGTCACCCTGCTTATTTAACTTCTATGCAGAGTACATCATGAGAAACGCTGGACTGGAAGAAACACAAGCTGTAATCAAGATTACCGGGAGAAATATCAATAACCTCAGATATGCAGATGACACCACCCTTATGGCAGAAAGTGAAGAGGAATTCAAAAGCCTCTTGATGAAAGTGAAAGTGGAGAGTGAAAAAGTTGGCTTAAAGCTCAACATTCAGAAAACGAAGATCATGGCATCTGGTCCCATCACTTCATGGCAAATAGATGGGGAAACGGTGGAAACAGTGTCAGACTTTATTTTTGTGGGCTCCAAAATCACTGCAGATGGTGATTGCAGCCATGAAATTAAAAGACGCTTACTCCTTGGAAGGAAAGTTATGACCAACCTAGATAGCATATTCAAAAGCAGAGACATTACTTTGCCAACAAAGGTTCGTCTAGTCAAGGCTATGGTTTTTCCAGTGGTCAGGTATGGATGTGAGAGTTGGACTGTGAAGAGTTGGACTGAGCGCCGAAGAACTGATGCTTTTGAACTGTGTTGTTGGAGAAGACTCTTGAGAGTCCCTTGGACTGCAAGGAGATCCAACCAGTCCATTCTGAAGGAGATCAGCCCTGGGATTTCTTTGGAAGGAATGATGCTAAAGCTGAAATTCCAGTACTTTGGCCACCTCATGCGAAGAGTTGACTCATTGGAAAAGACTCTGATGCTGGAAGGGATTGGGGGCAGGAGGAGAAGGGGATGACAGAAGATGAGATGGCTGGATGGCATCACTGACTCGATGGACGTGAGTCTGAGTGAACTCCGGGAGTTGGTGATGGACAGGGAGGCCTGGCGTGCTGCAATTCATGGGGCTGCAAAGAGTCGGACACGACTGAGTGACTGAACTGAACTGAACTGATGTACAAAATAGATAACTAATGAGATCCTATTTTATAACACAGGGAACTCTACTTAGTGTTCTGTGGTGACCTAAATGGGAAAGAAATCCTAAAAAGAGGGGATATATGTGTATATATAACTGATTCACTTTGCTGCACAGCAGAAATTAATATATTATAAAGCAACTATACTCCAATAAGAATTTTTTATTAAATGAGATAATCATACACCCAAAATAAAGTAAATGATGTCTATTATTATTTTCTTTGTGAGGCTTCCTATCAAGTAACATCATGAGCTTCTTTTCCCTATTGCTTCTCCAAGATTTCACCAGATACACAAAAGTTATTTTGGCAGGTTGATAATACAATCTGTCAAGCAGCCAAAATATATTGATCCTAGAAAATCTGAGAGAACTCATTCTATTGTAATAACTGGTCACTCCTGTGGATTTATTTTCTTACCCCAAATCCAGAACTTAACAGTCCTACTCTTTTTCAATTTGAAGATGCACTATATGCTAGAAATAGTTGGCAGAGTGTTAACTCTCTGAAGGAGCATGTTTTTAAGAGAAAGTCATAGTTTGAGGAAAGAAAAGAGATGGGTAGGTACTGGATATAAGAAGTGATGTTGCATAAGAAGAGAGTAACTTTGTTGAGCACCATAATATGGTGATTCAGAGTGAGTGTCATGGAGAGTACAGTGGTGGTTACCAGGAGTTGGGGTGGAAGTAAGGGAGAGATATTGTTCAAAGGGTACAAACTTTCAGTGATAATATTAACAAGTTTGGGAAACTAATACACAGCATGGTGATTATAGCTAATAATGCTTTATCACATACTTGATACAGAGTGTATCTCAAATGTTCTTACTACAAAAACAAACAGTAACAATATCAGTGGATGAAGGTGGTAACTAATACTATGATGGTAATCATTTTGCAATTATAAATGTATCAAATCAACATTTTTTTTTAATTTTATTTTTATACTTTACAAAATTGTATTAGTTTTGCCAAATATCAAAATGAATCCACCACAGGTATACATGTGTTCCCCATCCTGAACCCTCCTCCCTCCTCCCTCCCCATTCCATCCCTCTGGGTCGTCCCAGTGCACCAGCCCCAAGCATCCAGTATCATGCATCGAACCTGGACTGGCAACTCGTTTCATACATGATATTTTACATGTTTCAATGCCATTCTCCCAAATCTTCCCACCCTCTCCCTCTCCCACAGAGTCCATAAGACTGTTCTATACATCAGTGTCTCTTTTGCTGTCTCGTACACAGGGTTATTGTTACCATCTTTCTAAATTCCATATATATGCATTAGTATACTGTATTGGTGTTTTTCTTTCTGGCTTACTTCACTCTGTATAATAGGCTCCAGTTTCATCCACCTCATTAGAACTGATGCAAATGTATTCTTTTTAATGGCTGAGTAATACTCCATTGTGTATATGTACCAGCGCTTTCTTATTCATTCATCTGCTGATGGGCATCTAGGTTGCTTCCATGTCCTGGCTATTATAAACAGTGCTGTGATGAACATTGGGGTACACGTGTCTCTTTCCCTTCTGGTTTCCTCAGTGTGTATGCCCAGCAGTGGGATTGCTGGATCATAAGGCAGTTCTATTTCCAGTTTTTTTAAGGAATCTCCACACTGTTCTCCATAGTGGCTGTACTAGTTTGCATTCCCACCAACAGTGTAAGAGGGTTCCCTTTTCTCCACACCCTCTCCAGCATTTATTACTTGTAGACTTTTGGATCGCAGCCATTCTGACTGGTGTGAAATGGTACCTCATAGTGGTTTTGATTTGCATTTCTCTGATCATGAGTGATGTTGAGCATCTTTTCATGTGTTTGTTAGCCATCTGTATGTCTTCTTTGGAGAAATGTCTATTTAGTTCTTTGGCCCATTTTTTGATTGGGTCATTTATTTATCTGGAGTTGAGCTGTAAGGGTTGCTTGTATATTTTTGAGATTAGTTGCTTGTCAGTTGCTTCATTTGCTATTATCTTCTCCCATTCTGAAGGCTGTCTTTTCACCTTGCTAATAGTTTCCTTTGATGTGCAGAAGCTTTTAAGGTTAATTAGGTCCCATTTGTTTATTTTTGCTTTTATTTCCAATATTCTTGGAGGTGGGTCATAGAAGATCCTGCTGTGATGTATGTCAGAGAGTGTTTTGCCTATGTTCTCCTCTAGGAGTTTTATAGTTTCTGGTCTTACGTTTAGATCTTTAATCCATTTTGAGTTTATTTTTGTGTATGGTGTTAGAAAGTGTCCTAGTTTCATTCTTTTACAAGTGGTTGACCAGATTTCCCAGCTCCACTTGTTAAAGAGATTGTCTTTAATCCATTGTATATTCTTGCCTCCTTTGTCAAAGATAAGGTGTCCATATGTGCGTGGATTTATCTCTGGGCTTTCTATTTTGTTCCATTGATCTATATTTCTGTCTTTGTGCCAGTACCATACTGTCTTGATAACTGTGGCTTTGTAGTAGAGCCTGAAGTCAGGTAGGTTGATTCCTCCAGTTCCATTCTTCTTTCTCAAGATCGCTTTGGCTATTCAAGGTTTTTTGTATTTCCATACAAATTGTGAAATTATTCTAGCTCTGTGAAGAATACTGTTGGTAGCTTGATAGGGATTGCATTGAATCTATAAATTGCTTTGGGTAGTATACTCATTTTCACTATATTGATTCTTCCAATCCATGAACATGGTATATTTCTCCATCTGTTAGTGTCCTCTTTGATTTCTTTCACCAGTGTTTTATAGTTTTCTATATATAGGTCTTTAGTTTCTTTATGTAGATATATTCCTAAGTATTTTATTCTTTCCGTTGCAATGGTGAATGGAATTGTTTCCTTAATTTCTCTTTCTGTTTTCTCATTATTAGTGTATAGGAATGCAAGGGATTTCTGTGTGTTGATTTTATATCCTGCAACTTTACTATAGTCATTGATTAGTTCTAGTAATTTTCTGGTGGAGTCTTTAGGGTTTTCTATGTAGAGGATCATGTCATCTGCAAATAGTGAGAGTTTTACTTCTTCTTTTCCAATTTGGATTCCTTTTATTTCTTTTTCTGCTCTGATTGCTGTGGCCAAAACTTCCAAAACTATGTTGAATAGCAATGGTCAAATCAACATGTTTTTACACCTTAAATTTACACAATGTTATGTGTCGATTATACCGCAATAAAGCTGGAGAAGTTTTGTTTTGTTTTGTTTTGTTAAGGTTGAGGGTTACAGAGGCAAGTGACCTGGGTTGGAGTCCAGATCTGTAAAATCTAGCCTTCTCTGCGCCTGTTTCATCACCAAGAAACTGATGATAATAATACCTAATAGTAATATTTAATACAGTTGACATGAAGACTAAACAATTTAATACATGTAAAGTCCAAAATCACTGCAAATGGTGATTGCAGCCATGAAATGAAAAGACGTTTGCTCCTTGGAAGAAAAGTTATGACCAACCTAGACAGCATATTAAAAAGCAGAGACATCACTTTGCCAACAAAGGTCCATCTAGTCAAAGCTATGGTTTTTCCAGTAGTCATGTGTAAGAGTTGGATTATAAAGAAAGCTGAGGGCTGAAGAATTGATTCTTTTGAACTGTGGTGTTGGAGAAGACTCTTGAAAGTCCCTTGGACTTCAAGGAGATCCAACCAGTCCATCCTAAAGGAAATCAATCCTGAATATTTATTGGAAGGACTGATACTGAAGCTGAAACTCCCATACTTTGGCCACCTGATGTGAAGAGCTGACTCATTGGAAAAGACCCTGATGCTGGGAAAGATTGAAGGCAGGAGGAGAAGGGAACAACAGAGGATGAGATGGTTGGATGGCATCACTGACTCAATGGACATGAGTTTGAGTAAACTCCGGGAGTTGGTGATGGACAGGGAGGCCTGGCATGTTGCTGTCCATGGGGTTGCAGAGTCAGACACGACTGAGCTACTGAACTGAACTGAAAGCCCAATAGAAGTATCCAAGATATGATAAACAGCCAGTGAATGTTAGCTATTACTACTATGCATCAGGTTTGTTCTAGGGACTAGGGCACAATGAAGTATAAGATAGGCAGATCAGATCATACCAGATCAGTCACTCAGTCGTGTTGACTCTTTGTGTACCCAGGCTATCTATACTTTTCCCCAGCAGATTATAAATTCAGAGGTTCCCATAATACCCTTGCTCAGGTTTGATAATTCACTAGAATGACTTACAGAACTCAGAAAAGTGCTAAACTTACTCTTACACTCTATTATAAAGGATACAAAGAACAGCCAGATGAGGAGGTATATAGATTGAGGTCTGGTACATAGGAACCTCTGCACCCAGGGAGTCAGGCTTTGCCACTCTTGAAAACAAGGATGTACTCACCACCTCAGAAGCTCTCTTAGTCTTGTGGTTCAAGAGTTTTTACAACCCAATCTCTAGTCCCTATCACTTTCCAGGAAGTCAGAGATTGAGGATGAAAGGAGAAATAAAATTGATTGTTCTTTCTACTGACTGGCCTCTATTCCAAAGTCACTTAGGAACCCCTGAGTCATCTCACTAACACAAACTCAAGTGTGGTTGAAAGGGGCTCCAATGAACAACAAAAGATAATCCTATCACTCAGGAAATTCCGATGGTTTTAGGAAATCCGTGCCAGGAACTGGTGCCAAAGACCAAGTATATATTTATTATACCATAATCTGTATGAAATTGTATACACATCCAAATTAGGACTCATTTCTCATTTTAAAAATTAAAACCTTTAAAAATATCTTTTCAAATTTCAGTTAAAAATGATATATTAGGGGGAAATGACATATTAGAGTTTCATCAACTTTTTGAATAAACTTTCTTCATTTTGTTTGTGTTCAGGTTTCTCAACCAAGTTTTGAAAATATATTTTAGAATCCTGAAATGTTTCTGTATCTATATGGTAAAATTCGAACAGTTTTATAATGGGTAGGCTGTCTAACTATACTCTGACTCTTTAAAGAAAAATCCATGTTAGTATGTGTGTTTTAACTACCACATCCACAAAATAATGCAAAATAGAAACAACTGTTATAATTCTAACAATTTAATTAGTATCCTCACAGAAGACAAAGCATCTACAAAATAAAAACAGTATGTTATGAAAAAGGAAAATAATGTTGGAAAACAAAAATATAAATTTTTAACAAAAGTGTTGTAAGGTGGAAAAGAAACCTCCAATAAGATGGGGGGTGGAATCTGCATAAAATGTGAGACAAAAATACAAAGTTTAAATTTGACTAACAAAAGATCAAGAAAGACAGCAGAAATGGCAAGGACAAAGAAAAAGAAGAGAAAATCAGGTCACCTGCAAAGGATGACCTGAATACCAGAAGACTATCAACAATGTCTTCCAAATTCTGAGGGGATCTGACTATAACTGTACAATTTATGGAGAAGAGAAAATCACTGAGAATGAAATAATATCCACATGCCCACCATTCAAAGCGCACGCTAACATTTTTTTCATTTTTGCTTCAGAAAATAAGTAAAAAAATAGAGCACTCCATACTTCAAAACAACTATTCTCACAAATTGGATGTGTATCTCCTAGTCTATATTTTCACACTTTTACTACCTGTATGTGTAGCTAGAATCAATAGTGAGAGCTCTGGGCTTCCTAGGTGTCAAAGTGGTAAGGAATCTATCTGCCAATGCAGGAGACACAAGAGATGCGAGTTTGATCTTTGGGTTGGGAAGATCCCCTGGAGTAGGAAATGGCAACCGACTCCAAAATTCTTGCCTGGAAAATTCCATGGACAGAGAAGCCTTGTGGGCTACAGTCCATGGGGTCTCAAAGAGTCAGACACAACTGAGCAACTGAACACACACACCATGAGAATTGTGTATTTGAAAGGTATTTGAATTGAAATCTTGTGGTATATGCCCTTCTGCAGTTTGTTTGGCATCTTCTCTGTTCTATCTGCAGGCAAGGTAGGTCACTGCCAGGGGCACATCCAAGCTTTGTGGGCCCTGAAAGTTAGACAGTTGGTGGTGAGGGGAAAGGAAGGCCTCTTTAAGAATATTAAATTGTGAATATAAAATTATATCTGACAGAATATTTTTATTTAGAGAAAAAAATTACAAAAAATCACAGATATTAAATGCTGACACACCTCTTTATACTTTTTTGCCTACAACGTTATTTCTCGATAACCTCTTCATAGGACAATTGTCTTATAATATCATTTTCAAAAGAGAGAATAGAAAGATAAGTCAGTCTTGTCATTATGGTGATCAAAATTCACTCTCTGTAGCTGATAGTTTAGAAAAGTTTCTTTCTGCCTCACATATCATTATCTATAAGATCATACAAATTGTCAGGATTTTTGTCAACTTTAGGAAAGCCTCAATTTTGCACTCTGAAGTTTTCTTTTTTCATAGCAATCTGTTCTTATTTTGTGGATGTACCATCTTTTATGAGGATACTAATTAGATGATTCTTTTAAATATTTATTTCGTGTTTTGGTTTGTTCCCCTGAGTTATCTCTGCTTCCTACAGTATTATTATTTTATCTGTTAGTCTATCTTGTCTTCAGATCAGTCTATCTATCAGATCAGATCAGTCGCTCAGTCGTGTCCAACTCTTTGCGACCCCATGAATCGCAGCACGTCAGGCCTCCCTGTCCATCACCAACTCCCGGAGTTCACTCAGACTCACATCCATTGAGTCAGTGATGCCATCCAGCCATCTCATCTTCTGTCGTCCCCTTCTCCTCCTGCCCCCAATCCCTCCCAGCATCAGAGTCTTTTCCAATGAGTCAACTCTTCGCATGAGGTGGCCAAAGTACTGGAGTTTCAGCTTTAGCATCATTCCTTCCAAAGAAATCCCAGGGCTGATCTCCTGCAGAATGGACTGGTCGGATCTCCTTGCAGTCCAAGGGACTCTCAAGAGTCTTCTCCAACACCACAGTTCAAAGGCATCAATTCTTCGGCGCTCAGCCTTCTTCACAGTCCAACTCTCACATCCATACATGACCACTGGAAAAACCATAGCCTTGACTAGACGAACCTTTGTTGGCAAAGTAATGTCTCTGCTTTTGAATATGCTATCTAGGTTGGTCATAACTTTGCTTCCAAGGAGGAAGCGTCTTTTAATTTCATGGCTGCAGTCACCATCTGCAGTGATTTTGGAGCCCACAAAAATAAAGTCTGACACTGTTTCCACTGTTTCCCCATCTATATCCCATGAAGTGGTGGGACCGGATGCCATGATCTTCGTTTTCTGAATGTTGAGCTTTAAACCAACTTTTTCACTCTCCACTTTCACTTTCATCAGGAGGCTTTTTAGTTCCTCTTCACTTTCTGCCATAAGGGCGGTGTCATCTGCATATCTGAGGTTATTGATATTTCTCCTGGCAATCTTGATTCCAGCTTGTGTTTCTTCCAGTCCAGCATTTCTCATGATGTAATCTGCACATAAGTTAAATAAACAGGGTGGCAATATACAGCCTTGATGTACTCCTTTTCCTATTTGGAACCAGTCTGTTGTTCCATGTCCAGTTCTAACTGTTGCTTCCTGACCTGCATACAGATTTCTCAAGAGGCAGATCAGGTGGTCTGGTATTCCCATCTCTTTCAGAATTTTCCACAGTTTATTGTGATCCACACAGTCAAAGGCTTTGGCATAGTCAATAAAGCAGAAATAGATGTTTTTCTGGAACTCTCTTGCTTTTTCCATGATCCAGCGGATGTTGGCAATTTGATCTCTGGTTCCTCTGCCTTTTCTAAAACCAGCTTGAACATCTAGAAGTTCACATATTGCTGAAGCCTGGCTTGGAGAATTTTGAGCATTACTTTACTAGCGTGTGAGATGAGTGCAATTGTGCGGTAGTTTGAGCATTCTTTGGCATTGCCTTTCTTTGGGATTGGAATGAAAACTGACCTTTTCCAGTCCTGTGGCCACTGCTGAGTTTTCCAAATTTGCTGGCATATTGAGTGCAGCACTTTAACAGCATCATCTTTCACGATTTGGAATAGCTCAACTGGAATTCTATAACCTCCACTATCTTGTCCTAGTCATCTTTAATTGTCTATACATGCTTGAGAATGAGGAGAGAGGAGAGTTGCCTGTGACTTCTGTGTGGGAGGGTGGTTGGGAGGCTGAAAGCTTTGTTTCAAAAAGAGCAGGTAGAGAATCAGCCATTATACTTGGAGAGTCTAAAATCCAAACACCAGAGAATAGTCCTAATTTATTCTCTTTCTTTAGAATAAACCACCAACTTCCTTGCAAGCTTTGGAGTGATATCCTAGCAACCAGATTCTCTGTACCCAGGGATGGGATGGAAGTATTGATGATTGTTTCGGCTCTATAGCTCATGTCTATCATGAAGGTAATGGCGGCAAAAACACTGAGAACACAGCATAAAGAACATCCTTTCTTATTTACCTCTAAAACTCATCTATTTATAGAGGTCTATTTTACCATCTTCCTTTCAGGATGTGAAGGTTAACCTCAGGAACAGCTATGCCTCTGGAATTTTGCTTGAGAGCTGATCAATGCTTTCAGCAACAATGCCCTTCCTCCTCACAGATCAGAAAACACTTCTCAACACTCATCTTACAAGAGTGTGAGCAAGGCGCAAAGATGTGACAAATATCAGTCCCACATTTTTAATAAAAACTGGGTCAGTCACAGACCTGAATAGCACCAAAACACAGCTGCTTTCTTCAAGTTTTTTTTTTTCCCCCTGACAACAAGATCTAATTATAAGTTGTAAGAACAACTAAATCAGAAGTGTTGATTATAATATGAGTGTCATCTTTGGCAGGTGAATTTTGCATTGACTATATAACTCCCAGTTCAGAATCAGAGTAGCTTCCAATTTGACTTAGAAACACAGAGCCCTAAATCCATACAGTTTGCAATTTGCAATATAAATAAAAAGGGGGGAGGATATTCCACCATGATTCCAACACAGAGGCCTGGTCAAACTGGTTCTGTCCTGTCTCACTTTGACAAAGGGGTAAGGATTTCCCTTCAGGACATTATAACTCCTCCAGGAAGCCTTCTGGGGCTGACAAGAGTCAATGTTGTAATACGTGAAAGGTCAGATGGAAAAGGAGAGCTTGCCAAAACCTCCAGGGCAAAAGAACTCATTCCAAATCATATGCTCAGGGGCAGCCTAATTCTGCAGGCTATGCATGGTTCACTCCAGAGAGCAGCATGAGGGACAGCTGGTCACTGAAGCAGTTTCCACTTCATGGCTTCCCCACCTCCACCTCCCCCCATTTCAGACTGCACCACATCTTCCTCTTCTGTGATCTGTGGTAAATGCCACCCCTACTCTCTTCTCATCCTACTCTGGCCTGTGGTCATTTATGTGGTCTCTGAACAGAAAAATCTGCAAGGCTTCAAACCAAACTTTATGTATGGAGCAGTGTTTCTGGACTTTGTAGATAGGTGACTCATGTCTATCATACAGGCCAGGAATGGGGATGGGAGCCACCATTAGGGATAAAGTTAACAGGTCTGATGAACTCATTGGTACTGGGAAGGCATGGTGAGGGAAGAAAAGATTGTATCTTTTTTTTTTTTTTTTTTTTAAGATTTCCTGCCTTAGAGACTTCCCTGGTGGTCCAGTGGTTACGATTCTGTGCTGCCAGTGCAGGAGGCACAGGTTTGATCCCTGGCTGGGGAACTAAGATCCTGCATCATGTGTGGCACAGCCAAAAGATTTTTTTAAAAAGATTTCCTGCTTTAATCAACTTTTTTGATCACTTGACCAACTTCTAATAGAGGCCTCCTACTGTAACTGCCACAATTCACCAAATATCTGTGAGGGTCAGCACTGTCTTACATGTGTTTCTTTATTTCAATTCTTTTCATAATTCTTACAATGTTGGCAGTTGTATCTGCATGTTATAACTGAGGCTGCTAGAGGCTGATTATCTCACTCAGGACAATCCTGTAAGTCAAATAATGGAATAAGAATTTGAGTATTAGTCATTTCCACTGGAACACTAAGAGAAGACTGTGCAGGGTCAAACCAATGGGCTATCCAGACTAGAGTCTTTGTGATGACAGCAAGAAGAAAGTGTTGAAGAAAGGCTTACTCGCAGTTCCTTAGCTCATAGGTTAGCTGTGTGCCCACCACATTCCTATTTACATTCACCTATTACATTTGAGCAGACACGACTGAGCGACTGAACTGAGTGATTAGAAGCTAACATTTATTAGGTATTGACTATATGCCAAGTACTGTGCTGAACACTTGACACTTCATCTCATCTGCTTCTTGTTACCTTCTATAAAGTGAGAATCATTACCCCCATTTTTCTGAGGAAGAAATTGATACTCAGAGTTATTGTGTAAGTTTCCTGAGGTCAAAGAGCCATGCTTTGAACCCCACTTGGGGAAATTCCAGAGCCTGCTCCTTGTAGCCTCCATGATTTGGAAGCTGTGCCTCTTGAAGCCATTGCAATGGCCCCTTTAGGCTTCAGGACAGATCATTTAGGGACACAATATAAGAAAGCCTCTGGGGACTTCCCTGGTGGCCCAGCGGTAAAGAATCTGCCTTGCAATGCAGGGGATGAGGGTTCATGCCTGGTCTGCGTCCCCTGATCCAGGAAGACCACATGCCTTGGGTTAACTAAGCCTGAGCACTGCAACTAAGACCCAACCTGAAGCAGTCAAATAAATGAATACATTTTTTTTTTTTACAGAAAGAAAAGCTTTTGTGCTGATGCACTCCAGGCCTTCAGGATGAGTTATTCAAATGCTGAGAAGCTGGATGACATAATGGTGTCAGCGTCTGAAAACATCTAGAAGAGTTTCCAGTTACATTTGTGAAAATCTGCTTCAACTCACTACAGGGCAAGTGGAACCGAAAGCAAACAGTCTTGTGCTAGTCTTGGTCTTCTGGAGGCAGGGACTATCTTGTTCATCTGTTTCCATAGCCCCCAGCACAAGAACAAGCACACTATATATATATATATATATATACACTTTTTTTTTTTTTTTGCCATTTGTTAAGTACTCACTATGGGCCAGATAAACCCGCTTAATTTCTACAACTATCCTGAAAGGTAAATATTATTATCTCCATCTCACAGATACAGACTCTAAGGCTTACAGAAATTAAGCAACTTGCTGCTGAGTCACAGAACTAGTAAAACTCAGTCTACCCGAGAAGTCTTCTCAGAGGAGGTCAATCTGGAGGAAAGCATTTGAAGGAGAACAACAAGAGACAAGGGTTTCTAAACAGCAGCACTAGGCCAAGTCATAGACACAGGAAACAGTGGTTGGTCTTGCTCAGACCTAACTCAATAGCAACCTTTTTTGAAACTCACCTTTATCAAACCTTTCCAAAACATTCAATTTTGTTTTCATAGAAATAATAGCTCAATCTCTCTTTATACTCAGACTTCACAGATTTACACTTTATTTAGTTAAATTATACCATGTGTGCCTGGCAAAAATCAGTTTGTTAGCAAACATCACTGAATCCTGGTAAGCATCTAACTCAGTTGGTGCTGAGTTATTTAACTTCCTTATGCCATATTATTCTCGCTTGCAAAATGGTGTTGTTCTAAGTATTTAACAAGTTAATCTGTGTTTAAAAAACTTGGTAAGTGCTCAGTAAACATTGGACACAGAAGCACACAGGTATACCTTCACTGATACGTTTTCCAGAAGGAATGGAGAGCATCAATTACTTTCATGAGTTGGTTACATGGAGTTTTATTAGATAACTATGCCTGTTAGGGATCATAGAAAATCTGCCCCCTCCTCCAAATACTGTCTTCTGCTCCCTGGTTTTCTAATTAAACGTGTAGTTTGACCTCAGTATACCTGACACATACCTTATCCAAGAGACTTCTTATTCACAGGTCTTGTCTGAAGGCAGGAAACAGAACAAAAGCAATTTGCTCCTTCAACACTTGAATGGCTGCCACAAAAATAAATAACGTCTGCTTTATTCTCTCAAAGAGACACTTCCAATGAGTTTCTTTATCTCTCTGTATCTCTCTACAGCAAATATAGTCTCAGGGCCATCAGGTTGCAAGGTATACACAAATTCCAAGCGCACCACTGTGAACAAAAAAATACTACCGTCTCTGGCACTGAAGGGCTCCCACTGTTGGCACCATTTCCCAGTTACTGGCAGCCAGTCATGAGCATCCTAGCCATGCCACATCTCGCTGAAAAATTATAGCTAGAATTTAATGTGCCCAGCTAGAGTCATGTGCCCATCCACGTGTTAACTTCTGCGTTCAAGGAAATGGGGAGTAATGTGATTGGCTAGGCCTGCACCCCATATAGAAGAGAAGGGACAGACCTATGCAAACAGACATATTTTCTTAAAGTAAAGAATATTCTATTATAAGGAGGATAGGCAGGCAAAAGCACCAGACCCCTTAACATGGGCTGAAAGATGGTTGTCAACCTCATTAGTCCTAGATCATTTCAGACAATAAGAATCTGCACAAGTTTAAAATGCCTTTTAAGAAAATTAACTTAATATTTCTAATACTTATTCACAGATTTCATTCTCCTCTCATGAGGCTCTTCCTCAAATCCAATCTAATCTAAATTCCTTGAATTCCTATTAAAGGTATTTTTCTCCTTGTTTGTAAAAGTTTAAAACAAAATAGTTACGTAAATGCTTTACTCTATAATGTAGTCTGAAGATGTTTTTGAGTAGGAATCATTTTGTAGCCGAGTAAGACCCTATAGGCCTTCCCAGAACAGGACAGCCAGTCACCCAATGTCCTTTCTGTGCCTCTTGTCTATAGGAAATTTTAGCTTCCTTCCCCAAGTGTCAAAGAATACATTTAATCAAAGAAGTAAGAAAATGCAGAGAGAAAAGAAAACAGCAAGTAAGACAAAATAATACTTTAGCCATTAAGTATGGCTAAAAAGTCAAGGACCTTTAATTCTTCCTAAAGGGCTATAAGTAATATTCTGAGCTCTACCCTTTGAGCTGTTTTGCAGATACTGAAACTGCTCCACTGACCAGGTGGAAGAAGTTATCTGTGTGCAGTCCACAAGCATGTAGACCTTATGGGATGGAACCAAAAGATTGATCATGTTGACTCCCAATTACCTTACTGCCAACCAATCAGAAGAATGCCCAGGACCTGATCATATACCCCATAGCTCACCCTCCTTCACCCTGTCTTTAAAAATCTTCCCCTGAACACCACTGGGGAAGCCAGGTTTTTTAAACACTAACTGTCTGGACTTCTTGCTTGGCCCCTGCAATAAATAGTACATTTTGCTTCACGGTGACCTGGTGTCAGTAGATTGGCTTTACTAAGTGCAGTTGAGCAGCCCCAAATTTGGTTTGGTAACAATTTCATCAATATGGTGCTACTGGAGTAGTATGGCAAGAAGAGTCCAGAGAAAGAAAACTGTGATCATTTTGTGATGTCTGCCTGCTCCAGGTTCTGGAATGGAGAGGGGGTCACACACTTGGCTGCATTTGCATCCTTGATTTTTATAATCCATCTGAAAAAAAAAGTCTTCTTCCTTCATCCAGCACCCTTACTCAAACAGGGCAAGCATAGAGGAACTGTCAGGAAATGTGGGATACGGACAACATGCTTGTTAACTTCTTCAGAGTCCCCACTTAATTCTTGAGATCTACATACAGGGTCAAAAGTTATTCCTCAGTGAATCAGCAAAGACACTGAGTGTGATTAGCAGCTTTTGGATGCAAAAGAACATTGCAAACTGCTCTGTACCCTGCTTGGGTATGCTGAGGTGCCATCTCAGGTGTTAGCAAAATAGATGTGAGAGAGAAAGAATTGTTACACCCAGCAACAGCCCTTCCTTTCACCATGATCACATCATCCAAGGTGTGATCACAGACATCAGACGTGATTTTACCGAATAGTGTGAGTTGACAACTAAAGAACAGCAAGATAGTCTGTTTTGCAAAAAAGTTTTTCTATTTATTTGCTCCACTGACTTTCAAGGGTCAGACTGAATTATCATCCTGAAGATTTTTTCTTTTTGGCCATGCTGTGAGGTTTACAGGATCTTAGTTCCCCAACCAGGGACTGAACCCTAGGCTACAGCAATGAAAGCGTCAGATTCTAGACAATGGACAGCCAGGGAATTCCCTCCACTATCTTTTTTAATATAAAAAAATTCAAATAAATAAAATTGGAGAGAATAGTACAAAATATACCCATAATCCAATTCAATAATAATTAGGATTTTGCCACACTTGCTTTATCTATCCTTCTTTTTCTATGGAAGTATTTTAAAGCCCTCATTATTTCTTCTCTAGATACTTCATTTCACATCTCTAAATTACATGAATATTTTCTTATAAAACCACTCTGCCAGAAACACACCTAACAGGAGCAGTAATTCTTTGATATCATCTTATTCTTAGACTATATATCTAAAGAAATATATATTTTTATAGTTGGCTTGTTAGAATAAGGATCCAGGTTAGTTCTATATTTTGTGTTTGATGGTTACATCTTTTGAGTCTTTCTAAATCTAGAACAGTCTCTCCCCACCTTGCCCCAACTTTTAATTTTTCTTTATGCCATTGATTTCCTGATTAAATTAGTTCAATTGTTCTATAGACTATCCTATGGGCTCGATAAAGGACAGAAATGGTATGGACCTAACAGAAGCAGAAGATATTGAGAAGAGGTGGCAAGAATACACAGAAGAACTGTACAAAAAAGATCTTCACAACCCAGATAATCACGATGGTGTGATCACTGACCTAGAGCCAGACATCCTGGAATGTGAAGTCAAGTAGGCCTTAGAAAGCATCACTACGAACAAAGCTAGTGGAGGTGATAGAATTCCAGTTGAGCTATTCCAAATCCTGAAAGACGATGCTGTGAAAGCGCTGCACTCAATATGTCAGCAAATTTGGAAAACTCAGCAGTGGCCACAGGACTGGAAAAGGTCAGTTTTCATTCCAATCCCAAAGAAAAGCAATGCCAAAGAATGCTCAAACTACCACACAATTGCACTCATCTCACATGCTAGTAAAGTAATGCTCAAAATTCTCCAAGCCAGGCTTCAGCAATATGTGAACGGTGAACTTCCAGATGTTCAAGCTGGTTTTAGAAAAGGCAGAGGAACCAGAGATCAAATTGCCAACATCCGCTGGATCATGGAAAAAGCAAGAGAGTTCCAGAAAAAAATCTACTTCTGCTTTATTGACTATGTGAAAGCCTTTGACTGTGGATCACAATAAACTGTGGAAAATTCTGAAAGAGATGGGAATACCAGACCACCTGACCTGCCTCTTGAGAAATCTGTATGCAGGTCATAAGCAACAGTTCGAACTGGACATGGAACAACAAACTGGTTCCAAATAGGAAAAGGAGTACGTCAAGGCTGTATATTGTCACCCTGTTTATTTAACTTATATGCAGAGTACATCATGAGAAATGCTGGACTGGAAGAAACACAAGCTGGAATCAAGATTTCTGGGAGAAATATCAATAACCTCAGATATGCAGATGACACCACCCTTATGGCAGAAAGTGAAGAGGAACTCAAAAGCCTCTTGATGAAAGTGAAAGTGGAGAGTGAAAAAGTTGGTTTAAAGCTCAACATTCAGAAAATGAAGATCATGGCATCTGGTCCCATCACTTCATGGGATATAGATGGGGAAACAGTGGAAACAGTGTCAGACTTTATTTTTGTGGGCTCCAAAATCACTGCAGATGGTGACTGCAGCCATGAAATGAAAAGACACTTACTCCTTGGAAGGAAAGTTATGACCAACCTAGATAGCATATTCAAAAGCAGAGACATTACTTTGCCAACAAAGGTTCGTCTAGTCAAGGCTATGGTTTTTCCTGTGGTCATGTATGGATGTGAGAGTTGGACTGTGAAGAAGGCTGAGCGCCGAAGAATTGATGCCTTTGAAGTGTGGTGTTGGAGAAGACTCTTGAGAGTCCCTTGGACTGCAAGGAGATCCAACCAGTCCATTCTGAAGGAGATCAGCCCTGGGATTTCTTTGGAAGGAATGATGCTGAAGCTGAAACTCCAGTACTTTGGCCACCTCATGCGAAGAGTTGACTCATTGGAAAAGACTCTGATGCTGGGAGGGATTGGGGACAAGAGGAGAAGGGGACGACAGAGGATGAGATGGCTGGATGGCATCACTGACTCGATGGACATGAGTCTCAGTGAACTCCGGGAGTTGGTGATGAACAGGGAGGCCTGGCGTGCTGCGATTCATGGGGTCGCAAAGAGTTGGACATGACTGAGCGACTGATCTGATCTGATCTGATCTGATGGATATATTCTGAGTTTATCCGTGTATGTCCTTGTGGCATCACTTAAACTTGAGGCTCTACCTCCTGTAGTTCATGTAAACTGGAGGTTAGTTCTAAAAGGCTTGTTAGATTCAGTTTCTCTTTTCCATAAGGAGGAATCTCAAGAAGCACATATTGTGCTTACTCTTAGGGAAGTTAAGATTGATCAGCAGATTCAGGTGGTGTCAGCTAGATTTCTCCACTGTAAACTTCTCCATAAGCTCTTTTTTTCTAGGGAAGGGCCAAGATTTCAGGAAGACCCTGAGCTCAACTCCTCTCAAATTACAACTATTTACAGAGCAACTGTGAGCACTACTTGAAGACTAGCAGAAAAGGTCTTCTACAACTAAAGATATAAAGAAGAAGCTACAATTAGGTAGGAGGGGTGGAGTTGCATTATACTCAAGACCCATAGCCCACAAATGGGAGGTTAGTTACAATGGCAGAGTTTCTTCCCAAGGAGGAAGTGTTCTGAGCCCCCAACCAAGGGTCCTGCAACAAGAAGATAGGGCCCCTAGAACATGTGACTTTGAAGACCATCAGGACTTACTTTCAGGAGAGTCAGAAGGCTGTGGGAAATGGAAACTCCACTCTTAGAGGGCAAACACAAAATCTCTCAGGCTGCAAAACACAGGGACACAGCTCTACCCACCAGCAGGCCAGCTGCACGATTAGCTACATAGCCTGGGAAATCCAAGAATCCATGTCCTGGGACTAATAAACTATAGGAAGGACTCCAACATGGCGCTTGCCAACACCAGTGTCCTCATGATAGAATAAGCTCCCCAAAATGTGATGGGAGGGGAAAACTTATAAGCAAAAATACTCTGCAAAGTTATCATTCAGATTTGAAGGAGAGATCAAGAGATTTACAGACCAGAAAAAGCTAAAAGAGTTCAGTATCATGAAATGCACTAAAGTCCCCCATAAGCCTTTCATCTAATGCTTTCATCCTTTATTGATCTTTGCCATAATCGGTTCTATCATTAGGATAAAAAAATGGTGATTTTTCTAATTCTGTCATTCCTTTCACATTTATTAGCTGGGAACAGTCTGTATAGAAGAACTTTTCTTCAGTAATTAGGGCTATTTGGTCATCCTGAAATACAAACTGAATTGGAAAAGCAGGAAAATGCTTACCTACTTCTCTTAAATTGTCAATTTTCAGGGTAAGGTCCATGACCTAATTACACCAATGTTACCCAAAGAGTTTGTTAATCTATTTAAGATACTCCTCCACCCCACCCACTCATGAACTCATTAGGTTTTACATATTCTATGTATTTCAATCAAATGCAATCATTACTTTTTTTGCATACTTCAGTTATTCCATCTTTGACCAATTGGAGCCCTTTCATGTTTGCTCTTGAGTCCTTTTGATAAAAAGAATCTTTGATAACTTCATAGTTTGGGCTCATCAAGATGTGTAAACTTTATCTTGTATACGTACTGCCCCAAACTTGGAATCACTCATTCAAGATCCTGATTCTTTTAAACAAGGAATGCCATTTGGGGACCACAATCTGGGCACTAGACATTATCCATTGTTCGTGAGGTTTTAATACTTCTAGGCCTTTCTTAAAAGTATAGAAATAGTAGAAATTATCATAAGCAAATACTGATATGTCTAATTCAAATTTAACACTCAAATTTATTTTTAGTAATGCCTTTGATTTTATATTTCTCTTCTCTTACACTAAAAATCTTGGTTCCTAAAAACATTGACATAATTATTTACTACTCTGTGCTACACTACATAAAAAATATTGAAAACACTAATATAAAGACTTCTATTATACCTATGACTGATTCATGTTAAGGTTTGGCAGAAAACAACAAAATTCTGTAAAGCAATTATCCTTCAATTAAAAAATACATTAATTAAAAAAAAGACTTCTATTAGCAATATAACTATTGAGAGAAGTGTTAGATTTCTTTACAGCTCTCTTTGCCCTTAAAATATACTCCACTATGTATGTATAGCAAATGTACCATATTTTAGAATCTCTTTAAATGTTTTCTCTCTGAAGCTACTTAATTAACTTCATATATAGTTAAGATCATTGTTTTGGGTTTGTTTTAAAATCTTAGGAATTGTTATTTTTAATTAAATTAAAATTTGACTTTGCAAAACACATTTATGTGATTCCAATGTCAAAAATTCATAACAAATATATTCAGAAAAGTCTGTTTTCCGTGCTTGTTTCCTCTGCCCTATATTATGTTGAATTGTGCAAAACTGCCAAAGATTAATTATTTTATCATCAAAAATGCAATTTCTGTGGTTGTTGCTGCTACTGCTAAGTCACTTCAGTCGTGTCCGACTCTGTGCGACCCCATAGACGGCAGTCCACGAGGCTCCTCCACCCCTGGGATTCTCCAGGCAAGAACACTGGAGTGGGTTGCCATTTCCTTCTCCAATGCATGAAAGTGAAAAGTGAAAGTGAAGTCGCTCAGTCATGTCCAACTCTCAGCTACCCCATGGACTGCAGCCTACCAGGCTTCTCCATCCATGGGATTTTCCAGGCAAGAGTACTGGAGTGGGGTGCCATCGCCTTCTCCGTTCTGTGGTTGAGCCATATATAAATTCCCACACTTTGTGCAGAAAAGATAGCTACTATATGTATTATTATATATTTGTTTTTTCACTTATATATTCTAAAGATCATTTCTCCTCCTTCATTCAGGTGCACTATCTTCCATGTGTGTATTGATGTACCATGATTTTTATTTAACCAAATCTCTATTACAATGCATTCAGTTTCCAATCTTTTGCTATTAAAAATAATGCCTCCACGGGAAACAGACATAGAGAATAGACTTATGCACATGGGGAGAGGGGGAGGAGAGGGTGAGATGTATGGAAAGAGTAACATGGAAACTTACATTACCGTATGTAAAATAGATAGCCAACAGGAATTTGCTGTATGGCTCAGGAAACTCAAACAGGGGCTCTGTATCAACATAGAGGGGTGGGATGGAGAGGAAGATGGGAGGGAGGTTCAAAAGGGAGGGGATAAATGTATACCTATGGCTGATTCACATTGAGAACTGACAGAAAAAAACAAAATTCTATAAAGCAATTATCCTTCAATTAAAAACTAAATAAAATTTTAAAAAATGCCTCCATGAATAACCTTGTAAGTATGTCATTTCATATTTTAACTTAGTCCATATTTTAATTAAGAGATATAAGTCCACCCTATCTGTAAGAGACCACTCCCTGCCACACCCAGCATAAGTCATTCATTCTGGTAAACAATTGTCCTGGTCTTTGGGTACCCAAGGGCTCCCCTTGTGGCTCAGCTGGTAAAGAATACACCTGCAATGTGGGAGACCTGGGTTTGATCCCTGGGTTGGGAAGATCCCCTAGAGAAGGGAAAGGCTACCCACTCCAGTATTCTGGCCTGGAGAATTCCATGGACTGTATAGTCCATGGGGTCTCAAATAGTTGGACATGACTGAGCGACTTTCACTTATACCCAATGCCTTTGAACAGCTTTCTGATGTTAGGAGAATTTTCCTTTTCTGATTTCCACAAAGTTAGAATGCAGGGTACTCATTCCCCTTCCCCCTCCTTTGCAGTTAGGGCAAGGGCATGTGATTTGTTTTCCTCTAATCAAATGCATTTGTGTGAGATTCTGGTGAAGAAAGGGGCAGTGAGAGAGGAAAGGCTGCTCAGTGCACTCCTTTTCTGGTGGGGGGTGGGTGGCAGAGCCAAGTGGTTTAGGGGAACTGCGATGGTCTGTAAGGCTGAGGTTCTGGTGCAGAAGTTGCACTGATGCTTTTGGCAGCAGTTATTCAGTTGCTAAGTCGAGTCCAATTCTTTGCGACCCCATGGACTGTAGCCTGCCAGACTCCTCTGTCCGCGGGATTTCCCAGGCAAGAATACTGAAGTGGCTTGCCATTTAATTTTCCAGAGGATCGTCTCAACTCAGATATTGAACCCATGTCTTCTGCATTGGCAGGCATATTCTTTACCACCGAGTCACTTGGGAAGCCCCTTTGGCAACAGTGGCTGTACCTGCAGTCAAACTGAGTTCTTGGCAGCATATAGTGGCTGAATGGTGACAGGGCAGTGGCCTCAGTCTGCTCATTAGGCCAGCTATGCTACTAATTTGGAGGGATTCTCTTGGAAACTTAGCCTCACAATTGTTTCCTCCAGTCTTCCCAACAACTCTGTGAGCTACCCATTATCCTCTGAATAAAACTCTTTTCTGTTCAATCTGCCAGCATCAGCTTCTGTTACTTGTGGCCAGGAAATAATTTATGCAACAAATCCTGGGAGTTAGACTGGTATAGCTTTAGTACCACAGAGGCCTGACCATCCTCTGATTTGCACTTTCGCCCTTCCTCCTTCCTCCTAAGAATGCTTGTGAGTTCAGGGATAGAAGGTCTGTGGTCTAACAAAATTAACTGGGTCATCAGGAACCCAGAGCTCTTTTGCATGAAATCCCTTTGAAAATCTTATGACTTGAAAGTCATAAGAAGTAGAGGGACTTCCCTGGTGGTCTAGTGGCTGAGACTTTGCACTTTCAATGCAGGAGTCCCAGGTTCACTCCCTGGTCAGGGAACTAGATCCCCCATTCCACAACTAAGAGTTGGTATGCCACAACTAAGACCCAGCACAGCTAAATATATATATATATACATATAAAAGAGATAGAGAGTGTTTTCCTGTAAGTTAGAGGAGAAGAAGAAAGACAGATGTCAGTGGTGGGGAAGAGGTCAGTAGTGGCCCAGCAGAATTCCTGAGGTCAACAGAGCAGAAGGATGGTGAGACCAACAGACAGAACAGAGGAACTAAATGTTAAGAATCTTGCCCTCAATTCCTAGGCTTCTCAGGTGAATAACTGGGGCAGGAGATCTTAGAAAAAAATACAATTTCTAGATCATATGATATATGATATCATTATATGTGGAATCTAAAAAATGGTACCAATGAATTTATTTACAAAACAGAAATAGAATCACAGATGTAGAAAACAAACTTATGGTTACCAGAGGGGATTGTTGCTGTTCTTCAGTTGCTAAGTCATGTCTGACTCTGTGACCCCATGGACTGCAGCACACCAGGCTTCCCTGTCCTTCACTATCTCCCAGAGTTTGCTCAAACTCATGTCCATTGAGTCGGTGATGCCATCCAACCATCTCATCCTCTGCTGCTCCCTTCTCCATTTACCCTCAATCTTTCCCAGCATCAGGGTCTTTTTCAATGAGTCGACTCTTCACATCAGTGGCCAAAGTTTTGGAGCTTCAGCATCAGTCCTTCCAATGAATATTCAGAGTTGATTTCCTTTAGGATTGACGGGTTTAATCTTGCAGTCCAAGGGGCTCTCAAGAGTCTTCTCCAGCACCATGATTCAAAAGCAACAATTCTTTGGTGCTCAGCCTTCTTTATGGTCCAACTCTCACATCCATACATGACTACTGGAAAAATAGCTTTGACTATACAGGCTATTGTCATCAAAGTGACATCTCTGCGTTTTAATACACTGTCTGGGTTTGTCATAGCTTTCCTCCTAAGGAACAAGCATCTTTTAATTTCATGGCTGCAGTCACTATCCACAGAGATTTTGGAGCCCAAGAAAATAAAATCTTTCACTCTTTCCACTTTTCCCCCATCTATTTGCCATAAAGTGATGGGACCACTTCTTTTGATTTCATGCCATTAGAGTGGTATCATCTGCATATCTGAGGCTGCTGATATTTCTCCTGGCAATCTTGATAGAAACTTGTGATACATCCAGCCCAGCATTTCACATGATGTACTCTGCATAGAAGTTAGATTAGTAAAGTGACAATATTCCAGGGAGGGGAGAGGGGAATAAATTAGGAGACTGAGATTGATATATATACACTACTATATATAAAATAAATAACTAATAAGGACTTACTGTATACTGCAGGGAACTCTACTCAATACTCTCTGTAGTGACCTATATGGGAAAAGAATCTATAAAAGAGTGGCTGTATGCATAATTCACTTCGCTGTACACATGAAACTAATGTAATGTTGTATATCAGCTACACTCCAATAAATTTTTTTTTTTAAAGAAGATAATGACTTACAGCCATCTTGTGAGTGGACCCATCTGGATCCAGTGACAATCTACACAAGGTGATGTGTTAAAGCTACTAACTATTATCTCTCATAGATGGCAACTATTTCCCCCACCAAGTTAATCATTTGTCTTTTCATTTTGTATTTGCTGACTAAAAAGTTTTAACAGCATATACGTGATTTTATTGATGCTTTCTTTGTCATATTTCCATTCCTTTTCTGTTTAGGTAACATCATCCCTTTCCAAGAATATGTTCAATATTATATTCCCTTTTAGTTTTCTTATTGTTTTATTTATTCATATTTAAAGGAGAAAAGGAAAGATATAAGCATCTGAATGCAGAGTTCCAAAGAATAGCAAGAAGAGATAAGAAAGCCTTCTTCAGCGATCAATGCAAAGAAATAGAGGAAAACAACAGAATGGGAAAGACTAGAGATCTCTTCAAGAAAATTAGAGATACCAAGGGAACATTTGATGCAAAGATGGGCTCGATAAAGGACAGAAATGGTATGGACCTAACAGAAGCAGAAGATATTGAGAAGAGGTGGCAAGAATACACAAAAGAACTGTACAAAAAAGATCTTCATGACCCAGATAATCACGATGGTGTGATCACTCACCTAGAGCCAGACATCCTGGATGTGAAGTCAAGTGGGCCTTAGAAAAAGCATCACTACAAACAAACCTAGTGGAGGTGATGGAATTCCAGTTGAGCTATTTCAAATCCTGAAAAATGATGCTGTAAAAGTGCTGCACTCAATATGCCAGCAAATATGGAAAACTCAGCAGTGGCCACAGGACTGGAAAAGGTCAGTTTTCATTCCAATCCCAAAGAAAGGCAATGCCAAAGAATGCTCAAACTACCACACAATTGCACTCATCTCACACGCTAGTAAAGTAAATGCTCAAAATTCTCCAAGCCAGGCTTCAGCAATATGTGAACCGTGAACTTCCTGATGTTCAAGCTGGTTTTAGAAAAGGCAGAGGAACCAGAGATCAAATTGCCAACATCCGCTGGATCATGGAAAAAGCAAGAGAGTTCCAGAAAAACATCTATTTCTGCTTTATTGACTATGCCAAAGCCTTTGACTGTGTGGATCACAATAAACTGTGGAAAATTCTGAAACAGATGGGAATACCAGACCACCTGACCTGCCTCTTGAGAATTCTGCATGCAGGTCAGGAAGCAACAGTTAGAACTGGACATGGAACAACAGACTGGTTCCAAATAGGAAAAGGAGTATGTCAAGGCTGTATATTGTCACCCTGCTTATTTAACTTATATGCAGAGTACATTATGAGAAACGCTGGACTGGAAGAAACACAAGCTGGAATCAAGATTGCCGGGAGAAATATTAATAACCTCAGATATGCAGATGACACCACCCTTATGGCAGAAAGTGAAGAGGAACTCAAAAGCCTCTTGATGAAAGTGAAAGTGGAGAGTGAAAAAGTTGGCTTAAAGCTCAACATTCAGAAAACGAAGATCATGGCATCCAGTCCCATCACTTCATGGGATATAGATGAGGAAACAGTGGAAACAGTGTCAGACTTTATTTTTGTGGGCTCCAGAATCACTGCAGATGGTGACTGCAGCCATGAAATTAAAAGATGCTTCCTCCTTGGAAGGAAAGTTATGACCAACCTAGATAGCACATTCAAAAGCAGAGACATTACTTTGCCAACAAAGGTTCGTCTAGTCAAGGCTATGGTTTTTCCAGTGGTCATGTATGGATGTGAGAGTTGGACTGTGAAGAAGGCTGAGCGCCGAAGAATTGATGCTTTTGAACTGTGGTGTTGGAGAAGATTCTTGAGAGTCCCTTGGACTGCAAGGAGATCCAACCAGTCCATTCTGAAGGAGATCAGCCCTGGGATTTCTTTGGAAGGAATGATGCTAAAGCTGAAACTCCAGTACTTTGGCCACCTCATGCGAAGAGTTGACTCATTGGAAAAGACTCTGATGCTGGGAGGGATTGGGGGCAGGAGGAGAAGGGGACGACAGAGGATGAGATGGCTGGATGATATCACTGACTTGATGGACGTGAGTTTGAGTGAACTCCGGGAGTTGGTGATAGACAGGGAGGCCTGACGTGCTGCAATTCATGGGGTCGCAAAGAGTCAGACATGCCTGAGTGACTGAACTGAACTGAACTCTTTATTCTATCTAGAGCTCATTTTTATATATGGTGTGATCACCATGTTTCTTAATGGTCTTAATGGATAAAGATGACAGGCTAAAAACAAGGCAACATTAGACATGCTTTGCAAATTAAAAGAATGTTGTGCAGTAACGAGATACCATTTTGTACCTTAAAAATTATCAAGCATTAAGAAAAAAAAAACTTCGTGAAGATAAGCATGAAGAAATGGCACCCTAAAAGTGCTGTTTTCAACTTATCCATTCTGTTAAGAGCCTATAGTTAAATAGCAAGGTAAGAACAAAAAAAGAGGGAACCTATTAATTAACGGAAATTTATACAAACCAATACAAATGTGAATCTTGTTTAAATCATGATTCAAATAAGCCAAAAAAAAATTTTTTTTAATGAGACAACTAGAATTTGAGCTCTGACTATACATTGATGGCAGTAAAAAAATACCTCTTTGTTAGTTATAATAATCGTGGATATGTTTTTAAACAAGTTCTTATCTTTTAGAGATACATACAAAAAGATCTGATGTCTTGGATTTACTTCAAAATAATGTAGTGGTTGGGAAAAGCAAAGAATATAAATGGGACAAGATTGGCTCTAAGTTGTTAATTGTTGAAGTTGGCTGATGGGTGCATGAGTTTATTACACTATCCTTTCTATTTTTACATACATTAATATTTGGATTTTTCCATAATACAAGGTGAAAAAATAGAGATTAAAAATGTATAATGGCAGGGGGAATTGCTAAATATTCCCAGTTAGGTAATAAAGCTCCAGTTTCTCAGAGTGGCACAACTGGGCCAGATCATGGCCTCACCTAAGGTGACTGCTCCTCACCAGTGTCCATGGAATTTCAAAAACAGCAAATCTTTATAGAGAGCTTTCTGGATGTCAGACCCAATGAAAGAAAAAGGTCCTTTCACTGTGAAGCAGAAAGAGATGGGCAAAGTATGATTTACAAAAATAGCACAATGAAATCATTGCTCCCACAAAAAGTCCCTGAAGAGTCATCTAAAATAAACATCCGTCATTTGTGGAATTTTAAAAATATGTTTTAAAAAAGTCTTCTGGCCACACTATGCAGCATGTGGGATCTTATTTCCCTGACTAGGGTTCAAACCTGCACCCCCTGCATTGGAAGCACAGAGTCTTAAGCACCAGATCACCAGGAAGTCCCTAAAATATGTTTTTATTAAGAAAAGAATAAAACAATCAGACCAGGTAACATTGCTATTTAAAATGATCCATGAATCTTCTCATTGTCATCAGGATAAAGCTCCTTAGCCAGGCCTACCTCATGCCTCAACCCAGCCTCTTCCCTAACTCCATCTTCTACTCCTCATCCGCACACACTTTAAACTTCAGCTATGGTAAAGGACTTGCAGTTCCCAGAACATACCTCTTGGAGTTTATGTTCTCCTGAGGAAGTTCTCTTCATCCATTCAACAGCATTCATTGGTCTCCTCATCTGGCCCAGGCCCTAGGCCATGCTCTGTCTCATCACCACCAGGATTGCCTTTCTCCCCCATCAGTTCATTCTTCCAGCCTCGATTTGTTTGTTTACATGTTTCCCCGAGAAACATGCTTCAAACCACTCAAACTGAACAAGGTGCCCTTCCTCTGTACTTTCTATATATAAGGATATATGGAGGGTAGCAGAGGAGGAGAGGGGACATATTATATTTCTCCCACTAGATTTTGAGGGCAAGGATAAAATCCTATTTAGGCATAGTATGTGGTTTAAGGCCTGAGTCATATGAGAGGATGAGTAAATGCTTATGGAATAAATGAGTGAATGAATGAATGAAACTTCCCAACTAGCATGTAAACCCACAAATGCAAGGATTTTTGTTGTTTTGTTCTGCTTTATCCTTAAGGCATCTAAGACAATACCTGGCACATTAAATATTTGTCAAAATAATTAAAGTTGCCTGTCAAAGAAAACAAATGAGATTATATTAAGGCTCTTATGCAAATTTCCCATTTGCTGTAGTCAACCTATCTGTCATAGCAAAAGACTGCTTCACGACTAAAAAAAGATTTAGAGGCAAAAGGTGTTTTGGAGATCAAATGCAATGAAATGTTGTCTGTCCATTATTGAGTTAGTAACCTGGATTTAAAACCTATCTCTGGGACTTCCCTGATGGTCCAGTTGTTGAGAATCCACCTGCCAATGGAGGGGACATGGATTGGATCACTGGTCCAGGAGGATCCCACATGCCTCGGGGCAACTAAGCCCATTCACGAAAACTACTGAGCCTGCATGCCACAACTACTAAAGCCTGAGCACCTAGAGCCCATGCTCTGAAACAAGAGAGGCCACGGTAATGAGAAGCCCACACACCACAGCTAGAGTAGCCCCCCTCACTGCAAGTAGAGAAAGTCCACATGCAGCAACAAAGACCCAGAGCAGACAAAAATAAGTTAAGAAAAAAAAACAAAAAACCTATCTCTTCAGTCAAGAAAGACCAGGACATCTATTTATTTAATTGTTTTTACATGTATTGTTTTAGAAGACACTAAGCAAGATGTTGATTTTACTTCACCTAAAAAAAAAAGTCAGTGTTTTGGGGACTTAGATTCTCATCTGACATAGGTCACTTTCTCTGTGGCCATACAGCCTATGGATCTGGAGAAATATATCCATCACTGGGGTAGCACATGATCTCCTACATCTGGGACAGCCGGGACCCAAAGCCATCCTTCATAAATGACATCAGCCTTACTGATCTAACTTTAAAAAAAACAAACAAACAATGGAATAATTTCTTCTTGCCCAAACCTTACTACAGTGGTTTGGACCAGCAACTCCATAGCAGGATGATGGGAGGGCTGCATGGACAAAGGACAATTGTTGGCCTCCCACAGCGGAAGAATGGTTTACAAAATGATCTTTCTTAGGCGCTCTGCCTGGGACTATTGTACACCACATGGCAGGTGCTCTGACATAAGTAAGGCCAAATTGGTTTCCATTTGGATTTATTTTCTTTTTGAAACCATCCTTATCTAGAACTGTCCTCTCTGAAAGTCACTAGAACAACAGGAGGGAAAAGTGAGATCTTGAACTCCCCAGGGAATCAAGGCAGACTTTCCTTCCCTTTTCTTTACTCATCCATCTTTCCATGGCTGCCAGCCGCTGGGATCTCATTTGAGAGGAGGTTTTATTTCCCTGCTTTCTTTCAAGATTCTGCCTCAAATAATCCTCACTGACTTTCAGTGAAGCAAAGTAGGACTCCCATTTACTTTATCCAATACATCCCTACATTCAACCTTGAAAACAGCATGCAGTGAATGATCCTCTACAGGAACAAAGAGCAGAATGGAACCTGACTATTTTCCATGAGGCTGATTTTTGCTAATCAAACACATTTATTTTCTGAAACACTTTCATGCCTACTGAGAAATAAGAAAGGATATACCTCCCAGAACACAACTAAGAAATGTGTAGAAAATAGATAATACTGAGGTCTTCATGTGACAATAATTTGTGGAGGGGCAGTAGGACCATTTTGGAGCACCATCAAGATACACACTACACACCCTCTTCCTCCTAACAATTTCGCAGCATTCTCTCTCACAGAAATGTTCATACCTGGGAGTAAAGACATATGAATGGCATTACTGATTGAATCACATGTAAGTGCCACATGAACTGACAAAAAGAGAGACTATATATTGTGATGTGATAAAAGTAAATTGCCAAAAAATATGTAAATAATATAAGATTCCATTTTTGTTTAAAAACCCACATTTTATTTATGTAGATGCATATACCTATATATATTTATAGGTGTAAAGAAAAAGCCCAGAAAGATACCAGAACCAAACTGTTAACAGTGGTTCCTTCCTCCGAGAGTATAACTGGGGGAGTTTCATTTTTTACTTCATATACTTTGGTATTATTTAAATTTATTCTTTAAATAAAGAAAATAAATAACTAGATTTGTGTAAGGTGGCTAACATTTACAGAGTCTTTATTCTATGTTGGGCATGTGATGGATACTTTGTATATCATCTCACTTATTCTGCAAGCCATCTGAAGTAAGTAATAATCATCCCTGTTTACAGATAAGAAAATAAGTTCAGAGAAGTCAGTAACTTGCCCAACCTAACAGGGTTAGTAAGTAGTGGAGTTGGAATTCAAACCCAGGACTTTCTGACTCCAAGACCCAAGATCTTCCCAATCGTCCAACAACGGCATCTTCTGTGACATAGTCTTGACTCAGTAGATGGGCCATTGCCACAAGGTTGCTGAATATTAGGTTTATTCTTTAAAACTGTTTTTAATGGAAATTTTCAAACATACACAAAAAGGGAAGGAAGAGTAAAAATGAATCCATGTGCCTGCCATCATCCAGAGTCTACAATTATTAATATTCTGTGTCACTGTTTCATCTATTCCAACACATACTTTTTAGAGAGCATTTCAATTGCAAATTCAAGACACCATGCCACTTCATCATTAATATTTCAATCTCTGAATGTAAGAACATAAAAAACATAAATCCTCTATACTTCAATAAAATAAAAAATAAACTTTAGAAAAAAGAATAATGGTGTGATAGATATTGTTTTCACAAATAATAAAGTTCACAATAATTCCTTAATAATATCAATATCCAATCCATGTAAAGTCTTCTAAATTGTCTCAAAAATATCTTTTTAGGTTTATTCAAAATTTGTCTGTCTCCTTGAATTCTAATTTTTCCCCTCCTTTTTATTTTATACAACTAATTTTTGAAGAAATTGAATCATTTGTCTTATAGAATTTCCCATCTTCTTAATTCAATTTCTCATATATCAATGGGGTCATTTAACATGCTCCTCTTTCTTTTATCCTCTGGAGAAGGAAATGGCAACCCACTCCAGCATTCTTGCTTGAAGAATCCCATGGACAGAAGAGCCTGGCAGGCTACAGTCCATGGTGTTGCATGAGTCGGACACGGCTTAGTGACTAAACCACACAACCACAACTTTCCTTTATATTTCTCACAACATGATGGTGAGAGACTTGTTAAATTCAGGTTCAATTTTTTTGGCAAGATTGTTTCTTAAGCGTTAATATATACTTCCTATTGCAGTTTATCAGGTGGCAATAAATATCTGTCCCACTTTTAGTAAATGCTAAGGTTCAGTAGTTGCCAACCTGGTATATACCTTACAAAGTTCCTCATCAAATTTTTACCTAATAGTTTCAGCAGCCATTGATGATTTTTTTTTTCTCTTATATCCATGATTTCATTAGGAGCTTAGGTTCATTTAAAATCCATAAGACTGACTTCCCTGGTGGTTCAGAGGTTAAGAATCTGCCTTGCAATGCAAGGGACACCAGTTCGATCCCTGGTCCAGGAAGATCCCATATGCCAAGGGGAAACTAAGCCCAGGTGCCACAACTAATGAGCCTGAGCTCTGGAGGCCTCCAGCCCCAACTACTGACCCCACATGCCACAACAACAGAAGCCCATGCACCCTGGAGCCTGTATTGCTCAACAAGAGAAACCACCACAATGAGAAGCCCTTGCACCTCAACTAGAGAGTAGCCCCCGCTCACCACAACTAGAGAAAGCCAGTGTACAGCAAAGGAGACCCAGCACAGTCAAAAAATTTTTAAATAAATGTATAAATATTTGTTTAAATCCTATAAGGCTTAGGTATTTTTAAAAACCATCCTATGGGGACTTCTCTGGTGGTCCAGTGTTTAAGAATCCTCCTACCAGTACAGGGGACACAGGTTCCATCCCTGGTCTGGGAAGATACCACATACCTCAAGGCAACTAAGTCCATGCGCTATAACTACTGAAATGCACTCACCCTGGAGCCAGCGCTCTGCAACAAGAGAAGCCACTGCAATGAAAAGCCCATGCACCACAGTGAAGAGTATCTCCTCAGTTCAGTTCAGTTCAGTCGCTCAGTCATGTCTGACTTTGTACGACCCCATGAATTGCAGCACACCAGGCCTCCACCTCCCTATCCATCACCAACTCCCAGAGTTCACTCAAACTCATGTCCATAGAGTCAGTGATGCCATCCAGCCATCTCATTCTCTGTCGTCCCCTTCTCCTCCTGCCCCCAATCCCTCCCAACATCTGAGTCTTTTCCAATGAGTCAACTCTTCGCATAAGGTGGCCAAAGTACTGGAGTTTCAGCTTTAGCATCATTCCTTCCAAAGAGCACCCAGGGCTGATCTCCTTCAGAATGGACTGGTTGGATCTCCTTGCAGTCCAAGGGACTCTCAAGAGTCTTCTCCAACACCACAGTTCAAAAGCATCAATTCTTTGGCACTAAGCTTTCTTCACAGTCCAACTCTCACAACCATACATGACCACTGGAAAAACCATAGCCTTGACTAAACAGACCTTTGTTGGCAAAGTAATGTCTCTGCTTTTCAATATGCTGTCTAGGTTGGTCATAACTTTTCTTCCAAGGAGTAAGCATCCTTTAATTTCATGGCTGCAGTCACCATCTGCAGTGATTTTGGAAACCAAAAAAAATAAAGTCTGACACTGTTTCCACTGTTTCCCCATCTATTTCCCATGAAGTGTTGGGACCTGATGCCATGATCTTACTTTTCTGAATGTTGAGCTTTAAGCCAACTTTTTCACTCTCCTCTTTCACTTTCACCAAGAGGCTTTTGAGTTCCTCTTCACTTTCTGCCATAAGGGTAGTGTCATCTGCATATCTGAGGTTATTGGTATTTCTCCCAGCAATCTTGATTCCAGCTTGTGTTTCTTCCAGTTCAGCGTTTCCTCATGATGTACTCTGCATATAAGCTAAATAAGCAGGGTGACAATATACAGCCTTGACATACTCCTTTTCCTATTTGGAACCAGTCTGTTGTTCCATGTCCAGTTCTAACTGTTGCTTCCTGACCTGCATATAGGTTTCTCAAGAGGCAGGTCAAGTGGTCTGGTATGCCCATCTGTTTCAGAATTTTCCACAGTTTATTGTGATCCACACAGTCAAAGGCTTTGGCATAGTCAATAAAGCAGAAATAGATGTTTTTCTGGAAATCTCTTGTTTTTTCCATGATCCAGCAGATGATGGCAATTTGATCTCTGGTTCCTCTGTCTTTTCTAAAACCAGCTTGAACATCAGGAAGTTCACGGTTCACGTATTGCTGAAGCCTGGCTTGGAGAATTTTGAGCATTACTTTGCTAGCGTGTGAGATAAGTGCAATTGTGTGGTAGTTTGAGCATTCTTTGGCATTGCTTTTCTTTGGGATTGGAATGAAAACTGACCTTTTCCAGTCCTGTGGCCACTGCTGAGTTTTCCAAATTTGCTGACATATTGAGTGCAGCGCTTTCACAGCATCATCTTTCAGGATTTGAAAGAGCTCCACTGGAATTCCATCACCTCCACTAGCTTGACTTCACATTCCAGGATGTCTACTCTAGGTGAGTGATCACACCATCGTGATTATCTGGGTCATGAAGATCTATTTTGTATAGTTCTTCTGTGTATTCTTGCCACCTCTTCTTAATATCTTCTGCTTCTGTTAGGTCCATACCATTTCTGTCCTTTATCGAGCCCATCTTTGCATGAAATGTTCCCTTGGTATCTCTAATTTTCTTGAAGAGATCTCTAGTCTTTCCCATTCTGTTGTTTTCCTCTACTTCTTTGCATTGATCGCTGAGGAAGGCTTTCTTATCTCTCCTTGCTCTGCATTCAGATGCTTATATCTTTCCTTTTCTCCTTTGCTTTTCACTTCTCTTCTTTTCACAGCTATTTGTAAGGCCTCCCCAGACAGCCATTTTGCTTTTTTGCATTTCTTTTCCATGGGGATGGTCTGGATCCCTGTCTCCTGTACAATGTCACGAACCTCATTCCATAGTTCATCAGGCACTCTATCTATCAGATCTAATCCCTTAAATCTATTTCTCACTTTCACTGAATAATCATAAGGGATTTGATTTAGGTCATACCTGAATGGTCTAGTGGTTTTCCCCACTTTCTTCAATTTAAGTCTGAATTTGGCAATAAGGAGTTCATGATCTGAGCCACAGTCAGCTCCCGGTCTTGTTTTTGTTGACTGTATAGAGCTTCTCCACCTTTGGCTGCAAAGAATATAATCAATCTGATTTCGGTGTTGACCATCTGGTGATGTCCATGTGTAGAGTCTTCTCTTGTGTTGTTGGAAGAGGGTGTTTGCTATGACCAGTGCATTTTCTTGGCAAAACTCTATTAGTCTTTGCCCTGCTTCATTCCATATTCCAAGGCCAAATTGCTTGTTACTCCAGGTGTTTCTTGACTTCGTACTTTTGCATTCCAGTTCCCTATAATGAAAAGGACATCTTTTTTTGGGTGTTAATTCTAAAAGGTCTTGTAGGACTTCATAGAACCGTTCAACTTCAGCTTCTTCAGCATTACTGGTTGGCACATAGATTTGGATTACTGTGATATTGAATGGTTTGCCTTGGAAACGAACAGAGATCATTCTGTTGTTTTTGAGATTGCATCCAAGTACTGCATTTCAGGCTCTTTTGTTGACCATGATGGCTACTCCATTTCTTCTATGGGATTCCTGCCCACAGTAGTAGATATAATGGTCATCTGAGTTAAATTCACCCATCCAGTCCATTTTAGTTTGCCGATTTCTAGAATGTCGATGTTCACTCTTGCCATCTTCTGTTTGACTACTTCCAATTTGCCTTGATTCGTGGACCTAACATTCCAGGTTCCTATGTAATATCACTCTTTACAGCATCGGACCTTGGCGGCAGCCAGGAGGAGCTACCCCATGCCCGAGGTCAGGGGCAGCAGCGGAGAGGAGCAACCCCACGTCCAAGGAGCAGTGGCTGAGAGGGCGCAGGAGGGCCTAGAGGAGTTACTCCACGTTCAAGGCCAGGAGGGGCAGCTGTGAGGAGATACCCCTCATCCAAGGTAAGGAGCAGCGGCTGCACTTTGCTGGAGCAGCCGTGAAGTGATACCCCACGTTTAAGGTAAGAGAAACCCAAGTAAGATGGTAGGTGTTGAGAGAGGCATCAAAGGGCAGACACACAAACCATAATCACAGAAAACTAGTCGATCTAATCACATGGACCACAGCCTTGTCTAACTCAATGAAACTAAGCCATGCCATGTGGGGCCATCCAAGACAGGCAGGTCATGGTGGAGAGGTCTGACAGAATGTGGTCCACTGGAGAAGGGAATGGCAAACCTCTTCAGTATTCTTGCCTTGAGAACCCCATGAACAGTATGAAAAGGCAAAATGATAGGATACTGAAAGAGGAACTCCCCAGGTCAGTAGATGCCCAATATCCTACTGGAGATCACTGGAGAAAAAAATCCAGAAAGAATGAAGGAAAGAAGAGTACGCCCTATTTGCCACAACTAGAGAAAGCCTGTGAGCAGCCATGAAGACCCAGCAGCCAAAAATAAAATAAATAAGTAAATAAAATTTTTAAAATAAAAACCATCCTAAGATAGCAATAGGGCATCTTAGTTTTGAGGTAAGATATATAAAAAAAAAGAAGAAGAAGAAATCTCCTTTTATCTATTACCTATCATGGGTTTGGATTGTTTGGTTTGTTTTCACTTATTTCTTTTCGCAAAAGTGATTGAGCTTTTAGCCTTATTTTCCTAAAACCATCAGTATTCTGCAACCCTCTATCTCCCATGTGGGACCATTTTGCTACTTAGATTGACAGTTTTATTAACCTATTATTCAGAATTTTTATCTATGCTTCAATCCCTAAATAATCCATAAAAAGTAAGAAGAAAAAGGAAACATATCCTGTTCCTCTATATCAATACTACAGTAAGTCAGGTAAACTTTTCTGAATCATTTTCAATTTCATACCCAGGATAACTACCTGTACCTGTTTTACATTAGAAAAGCCTGTTATTTTCAGTGATTTTAAATCTGTTATTCATTCTACATTCATTATGGCTTCTCTCCTGGGCCAAGTTTTGAAGCTAATGGGAGGAAAAGCCCAGGTCCTGTCCTCCTAAGAGTCTCAATCACCTACACTGATAAAATAATGTCCAGAAGGTTCTTGGGATCTGGGGAAGAGGCATCTGAGACTATGAAGTCAGAGAAAGCATCTCAAAATAGATGTTTAGCTGAGTTTTGAAGGATGAGTGGAAAATAACTAGGGGAAGGGTATTCCAAGAAAAGAAAAGCCATACAAAGTCACAGAAGAAGGGAAGAATAGGCCCTTTCAGAGCACTGAACATGGTTTTGTATGGCTGGGGAGTAAGGTTTACAGGAAGAGGTAGCCGTGGTGGAGGAGCAGCAGGGCCAGAAATGAAGAGCTTTATCTGCTAAAGAGTTAGGAAGTCTCTGAAGGCTTTTAAGCATGAGAGTGGCAGACTCTGATTTATGCTGTGTTTTTCTCCTCGGTAGATTTCTTTCTTTTTTTCTGTTGAGGTGCAATTCATGTAACATAAAATTAATCATTTAAAGTGAATAACTCAGTGGCATTTAGTACATTCACAGTGTTGTATAACCACAACTTCTGTCTAGCTCTAAAATATTTTCATCTCCCCGAAAGGAAACCCATACCCATTAAGCAGTCACTTCCCATTCCTCCCTCCCACCAGTCCCTGGCAACCACAAGTCAGCTTTCTGGTGGATTTGCCTATTCCCTCAGTACATGTTTTTTCTGTTTTTTAGAATTTTATTTATTTAGTTATTAATTTTGACTGTGCTGAGTCATCATTGCTGTTTTTTGTTTTTTGGTGTTTTTTTTTTTTTTTTTTTTTTGCTCAGGCTTTCTCTAGTTGTCATGAGCAGGGGTCTACTCTTCATTGTGGTGCTAGGGCTTCTCATAGCAGTGACTTCTCTTATTGTGGGGCACAAGCTCTAGGCACGAGGGCTTCAGTAGTTGCGGCACGTGGGCTCAGTAGTTGCAGATCCTAGGCTCCAGAGCATGGGTTCAGTAGTTGTGGCGCATGGGTTTAGTTGCTCCACAGCATGTGGGATCTTCCCAGACCAGGGATTGAAACTGGTGTCCCCTGCATTGCAAGGCAGACTCTTAACCCCTGGACTACCAGGGAAGCCCATCCCTCAGCATACTTTTTATTCTAAAAATTATAAAAGTAATATGGATTCATTACAGAATACAAATGAGAAAAGATGAAAATATTGTTCATAATTTTAGCATTTTAGGTAACTTTTTATGCTCTCTATCCTTCTAAACTGTTTTCTCTGAGTTTCTCCTCTCCCCATGTACTTTACAGGTCTCTCCATCCTTTGAGACAGAAAAAAATCCTGCTTAAACCTCTGTCCTATGAATGGGTATGAAACCCAAGTCTCTACCAATATCACTGAGAGTTCCTGGGGGTTTTGTGGAGGTAGGGGTGGGAATGTTTCTTCTGATTATTTCTAACTCTGATTTTCTGCCTTGATCTCCACCACGTATTTCACCTGCTGGGTGTGAAATGTCCCTCCTACACTTCCACAACCCTTTCTCCCCCTAGAATATGGCCTAAACAAGGTCGTGTGTTAGCAAACATTTAAGGAAGATTTGAGAGCCAGAAAAAATGGCTTACAGTGAAGTTTGACATAGAGAATAACTTGAAACCGCATATTAGAAAGCAGTTCTTTTAAGAGTCCATTAGTCACTCTCATTGTTGGAAAACTCTCACTGGCCAACCCTCCAGAGGTACTACAGTAGCACCAGCTGCCCAGTTCTCTCCTGGAGAAGATAATGAATATCTTTTCCATTTTCCAAAGTCAATTCCCTTAGCTATAAATTCCAAAGCGGTCATTTCCAGTTCCCATTCTCTTTTGCACAAGGCAAATTAATGAGTCTTTTGCTTTATTCTAAATCACAAAGAGATAAGTTATCTTACTAAATCAAAACAGTCCCTCCCTATCTGAACTCTAGTGTGAGGTTGTCAAAATAATAGCTTCTTTCCCCCTACTGACTGCATTTTCATTATTGTTATTTTAAATAATATTCCTTAAATATTTTTTGTGCCTAAGTATTTTTCTATACCTTTTAAAATGGCTGCATACATCCTCTGTTTTTGGACACTTAGGTTGTTTCCAATTCTTCATTATTATACATACTGCCATGTGATATACTATATATATATTCCTTATTATCCTTCTTATATCCTATATATATTTTATATCCTTATTATTATATGTATATCCTATCGTTAATTATTTCTTTGCTTTACATTCCTCAAAGTATTAATAGCATTCCTAAACAGTAAATCCTGTAATATATGTCTTTTTGTTTGTTTGTTTAAACTATGTGCATGAATTTTATTATGTTTTTCTCTTTTCTGTTTGTTTTTTGCTTTGGGGGCTTTTTTGGCCACACTACACGGCTTCTGGGATCTTAGTTCCCTGTCCAGGGGTTGAACCCCCCACCTCCTACCATGGAAACATGGAGTCTTAACCACTGGACCACCAGAGAATTCCCTGTATAAGTTTATATATCCAACAATGTTTGAAAGGCTTGAATATCCAAACTCTTTGTTAATTGTGCATATGTTTATCCTTATTGTTTTCTTTATGGTTTAAATTTGCATTTCTTGACTGACAGTGACATTTAACTTTTTATGTTTATTGGCCATTTGAGGTTTTTTCTTGTGTAAAATACATTTCCTGGTCAGTTGTATATCACATTTCTCTGTTATTGATTGAAAAAGATCTTTGAACATTAAGGGTACAAATCTTTGGTAAAGGATACTTTCTTCCAATGTCATTTGTCTTTTAAGTTGGTTTATGGTAAATTTTGCTATATAAAAGTTTTATATTTTATATAACCACCACATCTATCATCTATGGGCTTGCCTAGTGGCTCAGAGGGTAAAGAATCTGCCTGCAACGTGGGAGACCTGGGTTCCACCCCTGAGTCTGGAAGATCTTTGGAGAAGGGAATCTCTACCAACTTCAGTATTCTTGCCTGGAAAATTCCATGGACAGAGGAGGCTGGTGGCTACAGTCCATGCAGTCAGTTGCAGAGTCAGACACAACTGAACCACTAAGGCTTTCACTTTCATCATCCTTTATGCTTCCTTTTTTCGTTGAAGGTGGTTCAAATAATCTTCATTTTATCTTTGCTGTTGTTGTTCAGTCCCTAAGTAGTGTCCCATTCTTTATCACCTTATGGACTGCAGCACACCAGATTCCCCTATTCAAGTCTATTGAGTCAGTGATGCTATCTAACCATCTCATTCTCTGCAGCTCCCTTCTCCTTTTGCTTTCAATCTTTCCCAGCATCAGGGTCTTTTCCAATGAGTCATGTCAGGTGGCCTAAGTATTGGAGTTTCAGCTTCAGCATCAGTCCTTCCAATGAATATTCAGTGTTGATTTCCTTTAGGATTGACTGGTTTGATCTCCTTGCTGTCCAGGGGACTCTCAAGAGTCTTCTCCAACACCACAGTTCAAAAGCATCAATTCTGGAATTGAGCTGCAGGATTTGCTTGTATATTTTTGTGATTAGTTCTTTGTCAGTTGCTTCATTTGCTAGTATTTTCTCCCATTCTGAAGGCTGTCTTTTCACCTTGCTTATAGTTTCCTTTGTTGTGCAGAAGCTTTTAATTTTAATTAGATCCCATTTGTTTATTTTTGCTTTTATTTCCAATATTCTGGGAGGTGGATCATAGAGGATCCTGCTGTGATTTATGTCAGAGAATGTTTTGCCTATATTCTCCTCTAGGAGTTTTATACTTTTTGGTCTTACGTTTAGATCTTTAATCCATTTTGAGTTTATTTTTGTGTATGGTGTTAGAAAGTGTTCTAGTTTCATTCTTTTACAAATGGTTGATCAGTTTTCCCAGCACCACTTGTTAAAGAGATTGTCTTTTCTCCATTGTATATTCTTGCCTCCTTTCTCAAAGATAAGGTGTCCATATGTGCGTGGATTTATCTCTGGGCTTTCTATTTTGTTCCATTGATCTATATTACTGTCTTTATGCCAGTACCATACTGTCTTGATGACTGTGGCTTTGTAGTAGAGCCTGATCAAAAAATAGGCCAAAGAACTAAACAGATATTTCTCCAAAGAAGACATACAGATGGCTAACAAACACATGAAAAGATGCTCAACATCACTCATTATCAGAGAAATGCAAATCAAAACTACAATGAGGTACCATTTCATGCCAGTCAGAATGGCTGCTATCCAAAAGTCTACAAGCAATAAATGCTGGAGAGGGTGTGGAGAAAAGGGAACCCTCTTACACTGTTGGTGGGAATGCAAACTAGTACAGCCACTATGGAGAACAGTGCGGATATTCCTTTAAAAACTGGAAATAGAACTGCCTTATGACCCAGCAATCCCACTACTGGGCATACACACTGAGGAAACCAGAATTGAAAAAGACACATGTACCCCAATGTTCATTGCAGCACTGTTTATAATAGCCAGGACACAGAAGCAACCTAGATGTCCGTCAGCAGATGAATGGATAAGAAAGCTGTGGTACATATACACAATGGAGTATTACTCAGCCATTAAAAAGAATACATTTGCATCAGTTCTAATGAGGTGGATGAAACTGGAGCCTATTATACAGAGTGAAGTAAGCCAGAAAGAAAAACACCAATACAGTATACTAACACATATATATATAATTTAGAAAGATGGTAATGATAACCCTGTATGCAAGACAGCAAAAGAGACACTGATGTATAGAACAGTCTTTTGGACTCTGTGGGAGAGGGAGAGGGTGGGATGATTTGGGAGAATGGCATTGAAACATGTATAATATCATACATGAAATGAATTGCCAGTCCAGGTTTGATGCATGATACAGGATGCTTGGGGCTGGTGCACTGGGATGACCCAGAGGGATGGTACAGGGAGGGAGGAGGGAGGGGGGTTCAGGATGGGGAACACGTGTACACCCGTGGCAGATTCATGTTGATGTATGGCAAAACCAATACAATATTGTAAAGTAATTAGCCTCCAATTAATATAAATATATTTATATTTTAAAAAAGCATCAATTCTTCGGTGCTTAGCCTTCTTTAAGGTCTATCTCTCACATCCATACATGACTGCTAGAAAAATCATAACTTTGACTAGATGGACCTTTATCAGCAAAGTGATGCCTCTTCTTTTTAACATGCTGTCTGGGTTTGTCACAGCTTTCCTTCCAAGGAGCAAGTGTCTTTTAATTTCATGGCTGCAGTCACCATCCACAGTGATTTTGGAGCCCAAGAAAGTAAAATCTGTCACTGCTTCCACTTTTTCCCCCTCTATTTGCCATGAAATGATGGGACCAGATGCCATGATCTTAGTTTCTTGAATGTTGAGTTTTAAGCCAGGTTTTTCACTCTCCTCTTTCACCTTCATCAGGAGGCTCTTTAGTTCCTCTTTGCTTTCTGCTATTAGAGTGGTATCATCTGCCTGTCTGAGGTTGTTGATATTTCTCCTGGCAATCTTGATTCCAGTTTGTGATTCATTCAGTCCAGCATTTTACCTGATGTACTCTGCATAGAAGTTAAATAAGCAGGGTGACAATATACAGCCTTGACATACTCCTTTCCTAATTTTGAACCAGTCTGTTGTTCCATGTCCAGTTCTAACTGTTGCTCCTTGACCTGCATACAGGCTTCTCAGCAAACACATAAGGTGGTCTGGTATTCCTGTCTCTTTAAGAATTGTCCAGTTTGTTGTGATTCACATAGTCAAAGGCTTTAGCATAGTCAATGAACAAAAGTAGATGTATTCCTGGAATTCCCTTGCTTTTGCTATGATCCAATAAATGTTGGCAATTAGAACTCTAGTTCCTTTGCCTTTTCTAAATTTAGCTTGCACATCTGGAAGTTCTCAGTTCACATACTCCTGAAACCTAGCTTGAAGGATTTTGAGCATTACCTTGTGAGCATGTGAAATGAGCGCAATTGTTAAGTAGTCTAAACATTCCTTGGCATTGCCCTTCTTTGGAATTGGAATGAAAACTGACATTTTCCAGTCCTGGAGCCATTGCTGAGTTTCCAAATTTGCTGACATATTGACTGCAGCACTTTAATAGCATCATCTTTTTAGGATTTGAAATAGCTCAGCTGGAATTCCATCACCTCTACTAGTTTTGTTGGTAGTAATGCTTCCTAAGGCCCACTTGACTTCATACACTAGGATGTCTGGCTCTAGGTAAGTGACCACACCATCCAGGCCACTGAGACCCTTTTTGTATAGTTCTTTTGTATATTCTTGCCACCTCTTCTTAATCTCTTCTGCTTCTGTTAGGTCCTTTTGTTTCTGTCCTTTGTCAGGTCCATCCTTGCATGAAATGTGCCCTTGATATCTCCAATTTTTTTGAAGAGATCTCTAGTCTTTCTTATTCAATTGTTTTCTTCTGTTTCTTTGTATTGTTCATTTTAGAAGGCCTTCTTGTCTCTCTGCTATTTTCTGGAACTCTGCATTCAGCTGGGTGTACCTTTTCCCTTTCTCCTTTTCCTCTGTCTAACAGATCTAATTCCTTGAATCTATTCATCATCTCTACTATATAATTGTAAGGGATTTGATTTAGGTCATACATGAATGGTCCAGTGGTTTTCCCTATTTTCTTCAATTTAAATCTGAATTGTGCAATTAGGAGCTCATGATCTGAGCTACAGTCAGCTCCCAGTCTTGCTTTTGCTGACTGTATAGAACTTTTCCATCTGTAGCTGCAAAGAAAATAATCAATGTGATTTCAGTATTGGCCAACTGTGTGATGTCCATGTGAAGAGCCATCTTCTGTGTTGTTGGAAGAGGGTGTTTGCTATGGACAATGAATTCTCTTGAGAAAACTCTGTTAGCCTTTGCCCTGCTTCATTTTGTACTCCAAGGCCAAATTTGCCTGTTACTCCAGGTATCTCTTGACTTCCTACTTTTGCATTCCAATCCCCTGTGATGAAAAGGACATCTTTTTTTGGCATTAGTTCTAGAAGGTCTTGTAAGTCTTCATAGAAGCATTCAACTTCAGTTTCTTTGTCATTAGTGGTTGGGGCATAAACTTGGATTACTGTGATGGTGAATGGTTTGCCTTGGAAATAAACTGAGATCATTCTGTTGTTTTTGAGATTGCACCCAAGTACTGCATTTCAAACCCTTCTGTTGACTGTGAGGGCTACTCCATTTCTTCTAAGGGATTCTTGCCCACAGCAGTGGATATAAAGGTCATCTGAATTAAAATTGCCCATTCCCATCCATTTTATTTATTTATTTATTTTTCTTTTTTTTTTTTTTCCCCCATCCATTTTAGTTCACTGATTTCTAAGATGTCAGTGTTCACTCTTGCCATCTCCTGCTTGACCACATCCAATTTCCCTTGATTCATGGACCTAACATTTCAGGTTCCTATGCAGTATTCTTTACAACATCAGACTCTACTTTCACCACCAGACACATCCACAACTGAGCATTGTTTCTGCTTTGGCCCAGCCACTTCATTCTTTCTAGAGCTATTAGTAATTGCCCTGTACTCTTCTCTGGTAGCATACTGGACACCTTCTGAACTGGGGACTCATCTTCCAGTATCATATCTTTTTGCCTTTTCATACTTTTTTGCCTATTCATGCATCCTTGAGGCAAGAATATTGGAGTGGTTTGCCATTCCCTTCTCCAGTGGACCACATTTTATCAGAACCTTTCCCTATGACCCGTCCATCTTGGGTAGCCCTGCATGACCTCATTAAGTTACACAAGTCCCTTCTTTACAACAAGGCTGTGATCCATGAAGGGATTATTTCATCTTAGGGTTTTTTTTTAACTGTATTTATTATTTATTTGGCTGGGCTGGGTACTTGAGGCATGCAGGATCTTTGATCTTGATTGCAGCATGTGAAATCTTCTAGTTGCAGCATGCAAACTATTTGTTGCAGCAAGTGGGATCTAGTTCCCTGACCAAGGATCAACCCAGGTCCCCTGCATTGAGAATGTGGCATCTTAGCTACTGAATCACCAGCAAAGTCCCTGATTTGTCCTTTAAAATTATAACAGCAGGTTTGAAATGTAGATTGCAAGGAGGCAAGATCAAAAGCAGAGGAAATATTTTAGGAGGTGATTACAGTTCTGAAATAAAACAATGGCGGTGGAAACAGAGAAGAGGTCTGGATTTAAAAGATATTTAAGATGAAAGATCAACAGTGACTCATTGGATATGAAATCTGAAGTAAGGAAAGGAATTCAGGAAAATCACTAGGTTCTTAGTTTGGTGACATTTACCAAGATGAGGTAGGTTTGGTGGGGATTGGAGAGGATAAAGGATGAGCTCAAATTGGACACCCAGGTACAGGTAGGTAAGCCATCATGGATCTGGAGCAGAGAGATTTGAGATGCAGATATTGAGCTGGTGGTTATTATGGAAGACAGATAAGTGTGGAGAGTGCGAATACAAGAAGGAGGCTGGAAATGACACCACAAAGAATATGTAATTTTAAGAGAAAGGAGAAGGAAAATGTCTCTAAGAAGACACAATCAGAAAAGTAAGAAAAGAATTTACTCTTAATCAGGAAAAGAAAGAGGATAGACTTTCAGGGAGAGAGTGGCTAATACTGCCAAATGGAACAAAATTTTCCAGTAAGATAGAAGCTAGAAAGTATTCTCTGGATTTGCCAAGCCCTCCTTGAGGACCTCCACCAAAGCAAATGCTATAGAAAGTTGAAGGTGAAATCTGACTGTGCTGTGTAAGATGCACAGCTTTATACCCTTTAACCACTTTCCAAAGGCACTTCTTACCTCCTGGACTGCTGCTGCCTCTGCTCAGTTCCCTGGAGTCGAAACTGGAGCTCCAGACTGTATGGCCTGTTCACCCTCCCATCTGCACTGGTTTGCTTCCCCACTCTCAGGACAAGTTACCATACCACAAGGGCATGGAGTCTTGCTTCTGGAACTGGTGTCAATAGGCCAGATGATGCACCATAGAAGTTGCACAGCATAAGTATAGGAGAGTTATCCTGTTGTGAAGCAAACCTTGATAAATAGGAAATGGGAGAAGGGAATAAGGCAAATAGAGGCATTTTTCCTAGTCTTCCCCTTCCACAGACTCTTTCAAGATTATGATTTCTGGGACTTCCCTGATGGTCCAGTGGCTCGGACTATGTACTTCCAATGCAAGTAATCTGGGTTTGATTCCTGGTCAGGGTCCTAGTTCCCAACAATGGTCAAATATCCCACATGTGGTAACTAAGACCTGGTGAAGCCAAATAAATAAATATTTAAAAAAATAATAATAATTATGATTCCTCTCTGTGACCATGACAGAGAATCACTGTGGCTCAAAGTATCTATCTGCTAAAACACCTTTTTATTTCTCATCATGGCCTGGTGGAAGCAGTACCAGCAAGGTAACACATCCTGCTGCATTGGTTGATTAGCTTTTTCTTCACTTTTACCTTCCTAAATTTTCCCCTACTCCCCAGAAAAGAATTAGCACTTTAATTTTGACCCCAGACTTTATGATCCAGAGAATTTGGGCTAAGACATGGTTGTTAAATTGGTAAATTAACTAGGAAAGAGACTATTTAAATCAACTCTCCATTTGGGCTGCTCAAACCAAGAGAATCTTTAGTGTATATGCTCTGTTTTCTGACATTTCAACACAATGAAATGAGAAAGGGAATAAAAAGGAGGGCACTGTAACAGCATGGATAGCATTTTGGTTTGAGAAAGTTAGAGCTAGACCAAGAAGAAAACTGTCAAATTATTGGGCTTCCCTTGTGGCTCAACTTGTAAAGAATCTGCCTGCAATGCAGGAGACCTGAGTATGATCCCTGGATTGGGAAGATCCCCTGGAGAAGGGAAAGGCTACCCAATCCAGTATTCTGACCTGGAGAATTCTATGGACTGTATAGTCCATGGGGTTGCAGAGTCGGACATGACTGAGCGACTTTCACTTTCATAAGATGAAAAGGATATAAACATTAAAATTAGATCACTGCTGAGCTTACATATTTCCCCAGGCCAGGTTATCCAAAGAACATAACAATCTAGTTTTATCTATAAGTGACTATCAAAAGTACCTGTAGCCAGGGAGCCCAACAAGGTGCTCTATGACAACCTAGAGGGGTGGGATGGTGTTGGGGGGTTGGAAGGGAGGTTCAAGAGGGAGGGGACATATGTATACTTATGGCTGATTCATGTTGTGTGGCAGAAACCAACACCACATTGTAAAGCAATTGCCCTCCAATTAAAAAAAAATTTTTTTAAGGTAGTTGCAACATCCAGCAAAATCCATTATCCACAATATGTCTCTTTACTTTGCTACAGCAGAACCAGCCTTTAGCCCTTCAACTCAACCAATATCTACCAGCCCCTGTCATGTGGCAGGTAATGTCCTGGGCTTTGTAAAGTAGAGCAGTTGCTGGGGCGTGGGGGAAAAGAGTCTCAGATGAGTAAGATCCAGATGTACACTGAAAATATATAATCTCAGAGGCAAAACTATGATAAAGTGCACAGAGCATTAATATATAGGGTCATATAAAGCTTTTAAAGTACACATTTTATTAATGCCAAGGAAAGGAACAAAAAAAATTCTAAGAAGGTCAAAATAGGGAGAGATTGTTAGTGGAAAATAATGAGGAAAAAATTCATTGACAGAGGTAATACATTTGTTAAACATAATTTTAATAGTTGGCTATGGGGAAAGATAGGCAGATTATTAAGAGTAGAATCAAAGTCACAGAACCATGAAATAGTTGAGTAGAACTGTGGAATGATAGACCTTGACACTTTCGACAGGTGCATCCAAGAACTTTGAGCACCTCCAAGCAGTCATATACCATCTATCATATATTTCCCCCATAAAATGCATGCATAATGTTGAGTATATAACTACAAAGCTATCATATGATACGAGGGATGGACCATGAGCTGGGCTCACATACCACCTAAGTGACTTGCTCCTTCATGCCCATATCCTAGTGCACAGGATTCAAATTAGGTCTCAGCAAAATGACACTGGACACCTTTTACTCAGGAACAGTCAAAATTTTGAATCAACATCCTCTTGATGTTCCATTTGGCTGAAGTGTTTAGCATGACTCAGCCCAGAGAAGAATCTTGCTTGTTTTAAGATAAAAAGAAACATGCTATAATTTGTTTGAAATTTTCTGATATTTCTTCTATTTTTATGAAGCATGTTTGCATGAAGATATCCAAAGTTTTATCTTCTCTCCTATCTAAACTAGATAAAACCTAGAGAAAACTCATCTGCAGATCAAGAAGCAGGACTTGACAAGTCCAGCCCCTCAGTAGGCCTGGCAGCCCTCTGGGAACCATGGGAAGAGAGGCCCACAATAGCTTCCCCATCCATCCTGGGTCTGGGAATACTGCCCAGTACAAGCCTTAGAGATAATCAGGACTCTATGGTATTGGCTGGAAAACACTCTAACTTTGATCACATCCCAGTTCTCTCTCCTGATGGCTCTGGCAGCCTTTAAGATGAAGTGAAAAGGAGACTGCAGGAAGAAACAATTAAGATTGCACACATGTGTGCGCACACACACAAACACATTAAACCAAAAACAAACAGTGGTCTCCATTGTTTGACCTGCTGCCAGAAATACTAGGCATGGAAAGAACAAGAAGCAGTTACCAAGAAGAATCCACAAAGCAAAGCTCTAAAGAGCAACTGAACAGGTGAAGCCTAAATAGTTTTTCAGAAGCTTCAGCTGAAGGCTTCAGTCAGCAGAAGCATGGATCAGGACAGTCAAGATTTGAGAAGAAATATACGCCAATTAAACTCATGGCCATTATCCTGGGATATCAATACCACAAATCTGATTTTAATTTTTTTAAAAAAGCCCTCTAAAACCAAAAAGAAAATGTCCTGCTTACTAAAAAAATATTTCCCTGTCCTTCTTGAGTGTGTAACACATTGAATGGATACTACAAAAAGAGTCAAAGCCATGTTTAATAGGGTTGTCTAAATAATGAATTAAAGAGAGAAAACATTTCTTGTCAGTAATCCCTAAATGCCATCTCTAAAGGCCTTAAGATATAATGAAAATTCATAGACTATTAGGTAGCTGTTAAATGTCATCATTAGGAAAACTACATAGAAACATGGGTAAATGATCCTTAAATAAGGTTGAGTGAAAAAATTAAAATAGAAAGCATTTGGAATTATAATAATAGCCTATATTTATTAAGGGTTTACAATTGAAATATACATACACATATGGGTGGGCTTCCCAAGTGGCACTAGTGGTAAAGAACACTCCAGCCAACACAGAAGACATAAGAGATACGGGTTCAATCCCTGGATTGGGAAGATCCCCTAGAGGAGGGCATGGCAACCCACTCCAGTATTCTTGCATGGAGAATCCCATGGACAGAAGATCCTGGTGGGCCAGTCCACAGAGTTGAAAAGAGTCAGACACGACAAATGACCTGGCACGTACACACGCATACACATATGGGTATGAATTAAATTGAGATAGTTGTATTAATATATGAGATTTGGGATGATATTTTTTATTTTCTTTTTTTTTTTAATTTTATTTTTAAACTTTACATAACTCTATTAGTTTTGCCAAATATCAAAATGAATCCGCCACAGGTATACATGTGTTCCCCATCCTGAACCCTCCTCCCTCCTCCCTCCCCATTCCATCCCTCTGGGTCGTCCCAGTGCACCAGCCCCAAGCATCCAGTATCGTGCATCGAACCTGGACTGGGAACTCATTTCATACATGATATTTTACATGTTTCAATGCCATTCTCCCAAATCTTCCCACCCTCTCCTCTAAAAAATAGAAAATATTTTTTATTTTATTGAAAATTTTCTTTGGTATTATTATAGCAAATAGTATTTTCTATATTATATATATAGTATATAATATTATAATATTCTATATTCTATATATAGATAATATATAGGTATTATCTATTGAATAGAAAGTTATGACCAACCTAGACAGCATATTAAAAAGCAGAGACATTACTTTGCCAACAAAGGTCCGTCTAGTCAAGGCTATGGTTTTCCAGTGGTCATGTATGGATGTGAGAGTTGGACTGTGAAGAAAGCTGAGTGCTGAAGAATTGATGCTTTTGAACTGTGGTGATGGAGAAGACTCTTGAGAGTCCCTTGGACTGAAAGGAGATCCAACCAGTCCATCCTAAAGGAGATCAGTCCTGGGTGTTCATTGGAAGGACTGATGTTGAAGCTGAAACTCCAATACTTTGGCTTCCTGATGTGAAGAGCTGACTCATTTGAAAAGACTCTGATGCTGGGAGGGATTGGGGGCAGGAGGAGAAGGGGACGACAGAGGATGAGATGGTTGGATGGTATCACCGACTCAATGGACATGGGTTTGGGTGGACTCCAGGAGTTGGTGATGGATGGGGAGGCCTGGCGTGCTGCAGTTCATGGGGTCACAAAGAATCGGACACGACTGAGCAACTGAACTGAACTGATTATTATAGCAACTTATCAATTAAAATAAATACAATCAAAGAACTAATCCTAAAGGAAAAATGAAGTGATGAACACCCAAATTACTGCTGATTTCTGTCTGTCTTTCTTGAGTTACCCATTCTCTCTTTTTTTAAAAAATTGAAGTATAGTTGATTTACAGTGTTGTGCTAGATTCTGCTGTAGAGCAAAGTGATTCAGTGATATACAAACATATTCTTTTTCATATTCTTTTCCACTATGGTTTATTACAGGATATTGAATATAGTTCCCTGTGCTATACAGTAGGATCTTTTTTTAATCTATTTTATGTATAGTACTTTGTATTTGCTAATCCCAAACTCCTAATTGATCCCTCCCCCATTTCCTTTTTGGTAACTATGTTTATTTTCTATGTCTGTGAGTCTGTTTCTGTTTTGTAAATAGTCCATTTGTATCATTCACACATCATATAGTAAATGTCATATCATATAGTATTCGTCTTTCTCTGCCTGACTTAGTATGATAATCTCTAGATCCATTTGCCATGATGAAAATGGCATTATTTCATTCATTTTTATGGTTGAATAGTATTCCATACAATTGATTTTTTTTTTCTTTTATGCTTTGTCATGTGTCCAAATTTACGATGGGAAAGCACTGACAGGAAATTTGACTTCAATAGAAAATAACAGCAAAGAAATCACTCTGCAAACTTAAAAAAAATTTTACTCAGACAAAATGAGGGATTCGTGTTCAAAAGCTTGAAAACTTAATTTAAAGCAGTACTCATTTCTAACACATGACATGAAGGGTCTCTGACGTCCCTTCAGCTACCTGAGGGATTTCCACACGATGCCCACAGTATGGTGGGGAGCTCCATATCTAGAGTACGGCTCCACCACCTTCTAGCTGTGTCCTTGCGTGTGTGCTCAGTCACTCAGTCACGTCTGACTCTCTGAGACCCCACGGACTGTAGCCTGCCAGGCTACTCTGCCCATGGAATTTTCCAGGCAAGTATACTGGAGTGGTTGCTGTTTCTTACTCTGGGAGATCTTCCCAACCCAGGGATGGAACCCAGGTCTATTGTGTCTCCTGCATTGACAAGCGGATTCCTTACCACTGTGCTACCTGGGAAGCCTTGTGTCCTTGGTCAAGTTATTTAGGCTCTCCAAGCCTTAGCATCTTCCTTTTAAAAGTGGAGATATATATAACCCACTTCATAAGAAGGAAGATGCTCATTTCATAAGAAGGAAGATGCTTACTTCATAAGACAGTGGTAAGATTTAAATAGGTTAACAGGTGGTAACAAATCCACCTGCTGATGCAAGAGGTACAGGAGACACAGGTTCAATCCCGGGGTTGGGAAGATCTCCCTGAGTAGGAAACGGCAACCCATGCTAGTATTCTTGCCTGGAAAATCCTGTGGAAGGAGCCTGGCAGGCTACAGTCCAAGGGGTTTCAAAGAGTCAGACACGAATGATGACTGAGCACACATGCACACAAGACTTAAATAATATATGGCAAGTAAACCAAGTTCCTAACACCTTGCCTGGTAGGCAGTCCATAACTAGTAAGTCATAGTTCCCTTGTCTCTCCATTCCCTGCTCAAAAATCCATCATAAAAAACTCAACCTACCTGTGACTAATTACCAGGTCATTAATAATACCATTTCCCACTTATTATCTGCCTACTTGGAGATTCAGGCCCTGGCACATGGTGGGTTCCCAGTAAAGAGATGTTTAATGGACAGAGGGATGGATAGTTTAATTTCTGTCTTCAGATTCCTAACAGAAAAGATATTGAGTTTGCTCTGTATATTTCTAAAGAATACAACTGGGACCTGAAAGCACAGTGATAATCTTTCTGGTTTTGTTTTTGTGGTTTTTTTTGAGCAGAAAAAATGGGTTTGGCTAAGCAAGGATCTGGCTATTGGAGAGGAGGCCTTGGGAAGAACAGAAGTACAAAGGAGGTTTCTCTGAGCAACATACATACTCTCCAGGTCTTTGGACTTTGTGGTCAAAGCTAGAGTCAGTTTCACAAAAATCAAGAAGAGTATTTTAATAAAGCTGTCCAAACACTGAAGTGTGTGCCAAGTCACCAAGTCTTGTCAGACTCTGCAATCCCATCATTGACTGTAGCCCACCAGACTCTTCTGTCCATGGGATTTCCCAGGCAAAAACACTGGATTGGGTTGCCATTTCCTCCTCCAGCGGATCTTCCTGACCCAGGGATCGAACCTGAATCTATTGCCTTTTCTGCATTGGCAAGCGGATTTTTTTTTTCCACCACAGAGCTACCTGGGAAGCCCGAACACTGAAGAGGCTGCCTCAGGAATGATAGGTTCCTCATTACCATTCTCTGGGCTGGGAAGGATGTTGCCATGGTTGCTGTTATGCTGGAGAGGTTGCTTTAGGTTGGTGATTAAGATGAGAAAAATTCTTTTTAGCTTGAGGTTTTGATTTCATTTGAGACTCTACTGTCACCTAGAGGCTTATTTGTAAATATTACTATGAATCTGAGCCCATAGAAAGCTCTCTTCCTTCTCAGTTCAAATTTTCAACTCTACTTGGGCCTACAGGTGCTCCCTGTCTCCAGATAGTCCCAGGGGAGGAGTCTCAGGAAACTAAATATTATGATCATGCAACAGCACCATATCTTGACACAGCTACAGGACCAAGACAGAAACATAGTTACAGGAAGGTCTTTCTCCTTCCATCCTCAAGAAGGAAACAGGTCACACATGTGACCAAACAAGTTACCATGTGAGGTGGACCCACAAAATAGCTAATGTGGGTGAACATGAAAATTGAATAAATAAAAATATGAGGTGTGGACTTCCCTAGTGGTCTAGTGGTTAAGAAATCTGCCTGTCAATGCAGGGGACACGGGTTCAATCCCTGGTCTGAGACGATTTCACAATCTGCAGAGCAACTAAGCCCAAGTGCCACAAGTACTGAGCCTGTGCTTTAGAGATCAAGAACTGCAACAACTGAACCCACCTGCCCTGGAGCCAGTGCTCTGCGAGAAGCCACCACAGTGAGTACTCCACACATGGCAACTAGAGAAAGCCCATGCATAGCATGAAAACAGTGTACCAAAGATAGATAAATAAATGAAAACATGGGTGGGAGGGCTTTCAGGGAGGGATTGACATGAGTACTGGTTCTTAATGGAGAAATAATGCAGGAGAGCAAGGCAGGGTTGGAACGGATGGCAGTGAGTGTGCTCAAGAGCCTGGACTTCAGAGTCCAACGAACTCATGTCAGATTCTGGCTTCTCCTCACTAGACATGACTGCAGCTAGTCTCTTAGAATCTCTGGCATCATATTCTTCCTCTAACAGAGGGGATACTCATTCTTTCCCTGAAAACTCGTTGTATAGATTAGAGATAACACATGTAATTTTACTTGCTTAGTTTGGGCACATAATAAGCACTCCAATGGCAGCTTGTATTGCTGTGGGTTTGACACAGGGGTGGACCTGGAGTGTCCAGGGAATATAATGTTAGACAATTTGACTGGAACAGAGTGATTGTGTGGAAGCATAAGAAGTGAGCCTGGGGCATGTTATGTGATAGACAGAACCTAAGACTGGAAGTCAACTGAACCTGTTTCGGTTCTTGATCTCATTTCTAAGACAAGTCACTCTCACTTTTTCTAAGTCTTTCTTTCCCATATGTAAAGTGAGGTGTCAGTCATTTCTCTCCCTGGCTAAGTATCAGAATCATCTAGAGTGCTTTTAAGAATTCTAATGACCATACTGTACCCCAGACCTGCTAAATCTGAACTTCTGGTGCTGGGACTCCAGACAGTAGACTTTTTAAAAAACAACTTTATTGAAGTACATATTTAATGTATTCAGGGACTTCCCTGGTGGTTCAGTAGCTAAGACTCTGAGCTCACAATGCAGGGGGACCGGATGATTCAATCTCTGGTCAGAGAACTATATCCCATATGCTGCAAGTAAGAATTCACATGCTGTAACAAAGATCGAAGATACTGCATGCCACAACTAAGACCTAGAGCAGCCAAATAAATTAATTACATAAAAAATACATATTTAATGTATTTAATTTGATTAGTTTGGACATATGCATACACCCATGGGGGCTTCCTAGGTGGCGCTAGTGGTAAAGAACCCTCCTGCGTAAGAGACCATTCAATCCCTGGATCAAGAAGATTCCCTGGAGGATGGTAAAGCAGCCCACTCCACTATTCTGGCCTTGGAGAATGCCATGGACAGAGAGGCCGGGCAGGCTATAGTCCATGGGGTCACAAAGAATCAGACACAACTGAAGCCATGCACACACACATGCATATACCCATGATATTACTGAGGCTTCCCCTGTGGCTCAGCAGTTAAGAATCTGCCTGCCAATGCAAGAGCTGGAGATGTGGGTTAATATCTGGTCGGGAAGATCCCCTGGAGGAGGCAATGGCAACCCACTTCAGTATTTTTGCCTGGGAAATAAGATCCCTGGAGGAGGAAATGGCAATCCACTCCAGTATTCTTGCCTGGAAAATCCCATGGACAGAGAAGCCTGGCGGGGTACAGTCCTTGGGATTGCAAAAGAGTTGGACACAACTGAGCGACTAAACCACCACAACATAGTACGTCTTGATATGTAGTTGTGTAAGTTCTCCAAATTAATTATTCTTTAAAACGGCTTTGCAGGTGACACTAGTGGTAAAGAATCTGCCTGTCAGTGCTAGGAGACACAGGAAATTCAGGTTTGATTCTAGGGTCAGGGACATCTCTTGGAGCAGGAAATGACCACCCATTCCAGTATTCTTGCCTGGAAAATTCCATGGGCAGAGGAGCCTGGTGGGCTATAGTCCACGGGGCTGCAGAGAGTCGGACACAACTTGGCAACTGAACAACAACAAATGAGACTGCCACCAAGATAAAGGTAATAAACATGTCCATCACCTTAAAAAGTTTCCTTGTGACCCATTATTTTGTGTGTGTGGTAAGAGTATTTAACATGAGGTCTATCCTTCTAACATATTTAAATGCACAATACTGTGCTGTCAACTATAGGTACTATGTTGTACAATAGGTCTCTAGAATTTATTCCCCTAGCATAACTGAAACTTACTCATTGACTAAATCCCTATTTCCCTCTTCTCCCAGCCCTTGGCAATGTATTCTAGTCTCAGATTCTACAAGTTTGACTATTTTAGATACTTCATATAAGGGGTGTTGAAAAGCAGAGACATCACTCTGCCTACAAACATCCGTCTAGTCAAGGCTATGGTCTTCCCAGTGATCACATATGGTTGTGAGAGTTGGATCATAAAGAAGGCAGAGCGCTGACTGATGTCTTCAAACTGTGGTATTGCAGAAGACTCCTGAGACTCCCTTGGACTGCAAGGAGATCAAACCGGTCAATCGTAAAGGAAATCAGCCCCAAATACTCCTGCCTGTCTTTGGAAGGACTGATGCTGAAGCTGAAGCTCCAGTATTTTGGCCACCCTGATGCAAATAGCCAACTCATTGGAAAGGTCCCTCATGCTGGGAAAGATTGAGGGCAGAAGGAGATGGCGTCAGAGGATGAGATGGCTAGATGGCATCACCAATGCAATGGACATGAACTTGGGCAAATTCTGGGAGATTGTGAGGGACAGGGAGACCTGGTGTGCTGCAGTCCATGGGGTCACGAAGAGTCAGACATGGCTGGGCAACTGAATGACAACAATACAGTATTTGTCCTTAAAATACTGTCATATTTCACTTAGAAAAATATCCTCCAGGTTCATCTATGTTGTCACAAATGGTAGGCCTTCCTTCCTTTTTAAGATTGAATAATATCCCATTCTATGTATATACTACATTTTCTTTGTATATTCATCTGCTGGTGGACATTTGTTTTCATATTTTGGCTCCTGGGAATAGTGCTGCAACAGGTATGAGAGTGCAAACATCTCCTTGAGATCTTGATTTTAATTCTTCTGGATATACACACAGAAAAGGAATTACTAGATAATATGGTAGTTTTAGGGTCTTTCCATGTGGCTCAGTGGTAAAGAATCCGCTTGCCAATGCAGGAGACATGGGTTCAATCCCTCCTGGGATCCCCTGGAGAAGGAAATGGCAACCCACTGAGGTATTCTTGCCTGGAGAATCCCATGGAGAGAGGAGCCTAGTGGGTTAAAGGCCATCGGGTTACGGGCCATGGTATTGCAGCATCGGACATGACTGAGCATGCACACACCAATGGTAGTTTTATATTTAATTTTTTGAAGAATCTCTAAACTATTTCCCATAGTGTAATAGCTGGATCATTAAAATTCTCAGCAAGAGTATATAAGGGTTCCAGTTTCTCCAAATCTTCACAAACACTAATCTTTTGTGTGGTTGTGTTTGTTTTTCAGTAGCCATCTTAACAAGTATGAGGTGATATCACATTGTGGTTTGTTTGGTTTGTTTTTGGTTTTGCTGGCTTTCTCTAGTTGTGGTGAGTTGGGGCTACTCTTCATTGCGGTGGGTAGGCTTCTCATTTTGGTGGCTTCCTCCACTGTGGAGCACAGGCTCTAGGCGCACGGGCTTCAGTAGTTGCAGCACACAGGCTCAGTACTTGTGGTTCGAGGGCCCTAGAGGGCACTGGCTCCAGTAGTTGTGGCACACAGGCTTAGTTGCTCTGTGGCCTGTGGGATCTTCCCATACAACAGATGGAACCTGTGTCCCCTACACTGGGAGGTGGATTTTTATCCTTTGTACCACCAGAGAAGTCCCTCATTGTGGTTTTGATTTGCTTTCCCTGATGGTTAGTGATGTTGAGCACCTTTTCATATACCTTGTGGCCATATACATGTCTTCTTTGGAGAAATATATTTTAAAATTCTTTCCTATTTTTCATTTGGGTTATTTTTCTGCTACCAAGTTGTAGGAGTTTCTTGCGCATTTGGGATGTTAACCTCTTACCAGATAAATGGCTTGAAAATATCTTCTCATATTCCATGGATTGCCTTTTCACTCTTGTAATTATTCCCTTTACCATAAAGAAATTTTTAAATTTGATGCAGTCTCTACTTTCTCACTCCACACACAAAAATAATTAAAATGGATTAAAGACATAAATGTAAGGCCAGAAACCATAAAACTTCTACAAGAAAACATAGAAACTACACTTTGTGACATCAGTCTTAGTAGTATCTCTTTGGATATGTCTCCTCAGGCAAGAGAAACAAAAAATAAACAAATGTGATGACACCAAGCCACAAACGTTTTGCACAAAGGAAACTATAAACAAAACAAAACAACAGCCTACTGAATGAGAGGATATATTTGCAAATGATTTATCTGATAAGGGGTTAATGTTCAAAATATGCAAAGAATTCATATAACTCAACATCAAAAAAACAAACAACCTGATTAAAAAAGGACAGAGAACCTCAATAGGCATTTTTCCAAAGGAGACAGAAGGATTGCCAATGGGCACATAAAAGCATCACAAATCATCAGGGAAATGCAAATCAAAATCACAATGAAATATCACCTCACACCTCTCAGAATGTCAACATCTATTATCAAAAAAACAACAAACAACAAGTGTTGGTGAGAATGTGGAGAAAAGGGAATTCTTGTGCACTGTTGGGAATGTAAATTGGTGCAGCCACTCTGGAAAACAATATAGAGGTTTCTCAAAAAACTAGAAATAGAAGTACCATATATGGAGAAGGGAATGGCAATTGGAGAAGGCAATGCAATCCACTCCAGTATTCTTGCCTGGAGAATCCCATGGACAGAGAAGCCTGGCGGGCCACAGTCCAAGGGGTCACAAAGAGTCAGACACGACTGAAAAACTAACACTACCACTACTACCATATAATCCAGCAATTCTGGATTGATGAGAATGAAAACACTAATTTGAAAAGATATATGCTCCTCTATGTTCACTGTAGCATTATTTATAATAGTCAAGATATGGAAGCAAACACAAGTGCCCATCAGTAGAAGAATGGATAAAGATACAGCAGAAATTTTTTTATTGTTCAGTCTCTCAGTCATGTCCAACTCTTTGTGACTCCACGGACTGCAGCATGCCAGGCTTTCCTGTCCTTCACCATCTCCTGGAGTTTGCTCAAACTCATGTCCATTGAGTTGGTGATGCCATCCAACCATCTCATCCTCTGTCATCCCCTTCTCCTCTTGCCTTCAATCTTTCCCAGCATCAGGGTCTTTTCCAATAAGTCAGCTTTTCCCAGGTGGCCAAAGTATTGGAGCTTCAGCTTCAGCATTAGTCCTTCCAATGAATATTCAGGGTTGATTAAATGTATCTGTTGTAAAAGTAAAGTCCAATGCTGTAAAGAACAATATTGCATAGGAGCCCAAATGTTTGATCCATGAATCTAGGTAAACTGGAAGTGGTCAGACAGGAGATGGCAAGAGTGAATATTGACATTTTAGGAATCAGTGAACTAAAATGGACAGGAATGGGTGAATTTAATTCAGATGACCATTATATCTACTACTGCAGGCAAGAATCCCTTAGAAGAAATGAAGTAGCCCTCACACAAAGGAGTCCGAAATGTAATTCTTGGGTGCAATCTCAAAAACAACAGAATGATGTCAGTTTGTTTCCAAGGCAAACCATTCAATATCACAGTAATCCAAGTCTATGCCCCAACCACTAATGCCAAAGAAGCTGAAGCTGAATGGTTCTATGAAGACCTACAAGATTTTCCAGAACTAACACCAAAAAAAGATGTCCTTTTCATCATACGGGACTGGAATGCAAAAGTAGGCAGTTAAAAGATTCCTGGAGTAACAGGCAAGTTTGGCCTCAGAGTACAAAATGAAGCAGGACAAAAGCTAACAGAGTTTTGTCAGTCATAGCAAACACCTTCTTCCAACAATAGTGGAAAATTACTCAGTCTTTAAAAAAGAAAGAAATCTTATCATCTGCAACAGCATGGATAGACCTAGAGGATATTATGTTAAGTCAAATAAGTCAGAGAAAGGCAGATAATGTATGATTTCACTTATATGTGGAATCTAAAAAACGAAACAAATGAACAAACAGAACAAAACACAAACAGGAGTGACAGTAGCAACTGCCAGAATGGCAGAAGCAACAACAATCAAAGGAGCACTAGCCAGAGGGGAACAGAAAACCGGCCAGAAGCCATCTGAAGCCAGAGAGATAAGGCTGTATGCCCAGATTCCCCCTGTAGAGAAGACAGATGCATCATTGTCCACACTTTCTAACTGTGAGAAGCTTTCACTGACTACAAACTGCATTGAAAAAACTGCAAACCTGAATGACTTAAAAAACCTAAGAATATTGTCTTTAGGAAGAAACAACACAAACAACTTAAATGAACTGGAAGTAGCAGGGGACACATTAGAAGAACTGTGAATCCCCTACAATTTTACTGAGAAGTTGAAAGGGACCCATGTAATGAAGAAACTGAAGATTCTCTACATGTCTAATAAACTGGTGCAAGACTGGGCTGAATTTGTGAAGCTGGCAGAACTGCCATGCCTAGAAGACCTTGTGTTTGTAGGCAATCTCTTGGAAGAGAAACATTCTGCTGAGGGGAACTGGATTGAAGAGGCAACCAAGAAAATGCCCAAACTGAAAAAGCTAGATGGTACCCCAGTAGTTAAATAGGATGAGGAAGAAGATGACTAACACTACATTTTCCACTTTGTGTTAACTTCTTTAAATGTCTTAAGAATAGATAAGTTTTGTATAGTTGTCTATTTTAAAGATTCTGTGTGGGGCAAATGGTTCTTAAACCTCTCATTCCTTTCTTATATTCTCTTAAACCTATTCAGTATTTCTCCAACAATAACACCAACCTTATATATTCTAGTTCTCTTTTTAGAAACTATACATTTTCAGTTTTTTATTCAGTCCCAGTTACATTCTGTGTGGCCCCATCTACCGAAACCTTTATAGTCCAGTCATTTTTAACAACAAAAGAATAAGTATGTTGCTTTATTCAGTTTGTTTAGAATTTTTTAGGCCAGGCATTTAAATATATATACCTAACTTTTGAATCTGTAGGCCATCTTTCCTGAAGGTCCATCTCTTTATGACTCAGAAGCACAAAACTTGTCATGCCTTTGGTTTGGGAAGAGTTCCTCTTAGAAATACAGCAGCAGCCTTAGAATCAAGACACCAAAGTTGAATTAAAAGAGTTAGGGTGAAAAAAGGAAAAATTAGTACCTTGGTGGCCTTATAGCCCATGTTATATTTACTTATCTTTTGTTCCACAAGTGTGTGCATTGTCAACTGGAATATACATTGTGTTAACCTGCACATCCACTCAAGTCCTGCGCACAATCAGCCAATTGTTCTATGATCCAAGTCAGTGGTTAAAATGACTGTCCTGATTGCCCCTTTGACCAATACTTTGGCCTTATTACACATGTGGACCTGATCTTAGGCAAACTTTTTTGGTTTATAGTTCCTCATTTGTTAGATAAGGAAATGTATATAAGCAGTAGTTATATTTGAATTCCTAGCCTAAATGTTGACTATTCATATTTTTAAAATTTTTCCCTAATAATTTCGGTCTATTGACTCTCATGTTGAAAGAAGTAATTGTTGTAAAGGTATAGAACTTAAAAGACTGAATTTGGTACCTTTCAATAAGTCAAATTTAATATTTCAAAATATATTTTTAGAAATGTTTAAGTTAAACAGCTCTAAAAATGAATTATGTAAATAGTTGTGGAAGGAAAAGAGATGTCACATTACAGAATCCCAGACAAATTGCAATATTTTTAAGGACTGCCTCTTCTGTGAAGGATACTAGGTGATTTAACCTCAGAACTGCAAAGCAATAGCTGGATGCAGAGTTTAGAATTTATCATATATGAAAAATTGTTTTTGGAAAATGCAAGATATGGTAGTCAGTAATCCAGATGAAGTCCATAGTAGGCCGTGACTGAGTCACTAATAGAATGCAAAGAAGAAGTCAAGAAGCCCTCTGCCAAATTCCAGAAGTCCCTCAATCAGAGACTATTAATGCTTGCTATTAATATTTCCCCATTTACTTGTGTAAAATCAGTCAAAGAAACAAAACTGGTCCTGGCTTTCAGAAGTTTTCAGCTATCATTTTAGTAGGAACTACAGGATTTCTCTGAATCACTCTGATCAAAAGGGACCACTGCTTTGACAATCAATTCTAAATAAAAGTTTAGTACTTTTTTAGCTTACTTTTGCTCTTCCTTAGTTTGATAGGAAGAAATCTTTGCTCTGACTGGCTTATACAGTCAGAGCCTTTGAGTATTTCTTTTCAGAAACATAGACAATGAGAATTACCCTTAGTGATATTTAAGGCTCATAAACTAAGAGGAAAGATGATCTTTTCTTGTACTTTGCACTTCATCTAGTAGGTAAGTTTGAAGCCATGTTGCTATGCATGGATGTATTTTCAAAAGTTACACTGGAAGTGAATATAATAGGAAATGAATGAATGACTTCATATTTAATTTATGTATAAAATGGTTTACACTGTTGATTTTTTTAATTCTGTAGTATAGAAACTAATTTTCTATTTCTCCTTTAAAAAAATTAATTGGAGGCTAATTACTTTATCTCCTTGTTTCTTAATGTCTTTTAGTCACTGGTAGTTCTCAGAGAAGTATAAGGTGCTTTTCTGTATTCATTTCACACAAAATTTATAATTCAGTTTCACTCAACAAATATTTGAATGACTTCTGTGCATCCTTTTCTTAGAATTAGAGCCAGAATTCATGTTATTAGAAAACAAAAGATAAGGTATATGAAGAAGTTCAGAATATTCTTTCAAATAATTCTTTATGTCATCCTTTACTGCTGCAAATTTAGCTGATAGTACATATTTTTCATTTATGCTTCTTGGATTAGATATTTGACCTCCTTGGAATGGATTCTTCTCTGTGTTCCTTGTTTAAAACATAATGCCATTTTAGTGGATCATTCAATTTCTTCTATTCCTGTAGTGATGGAATCAGTGAAAGTGAAAAGTGAAGGTCTCTCAGTTGTGTCTGACTCCTTGTGATCCTATGGACTGTAGCCCTCCAGACTCCTCTGTCCATGGAATTCTTCAGGCCAGAATCCTGGAATGGGGAGCTGTTTCCTTCTCCAGGGGATCTTCCCAACCCAGGGATTGAACCAGGGTCTCCTACATTGCCCGCACATTCTTTACCAGCTGAGCTACCAGGGAATCAGTACAGTATTTTAATTCTTCACAGGAAATTTTATTATAGCCTACTGAGGAATCCAGCTTTCCTATGTTCCCTAATTCTAAGCTTATGTTTGTATAACCCAGTCAGGTCTTGAAAGATTTTTGTGTTCTTTGTAAATAGGAGTTTGTTCCTTTAAATCAGAGTTTCTAAACCTGGCGCTATTAATATTTCATGCTGGATAATGTTGCGGGGGATGGCTGTTCTTTGTAGTATGGGATGTTTAGCAGCATCTCTGGCTTTTACCCACTAGATGCCAGTAGAACACTCTCCCAAGTTGTGACAACCATTGTCTTTAGACATTGCCATCTGTCCTCTGGGAAATAAGGGTGGGAACAGATTCGCCCCTGGTTAAGAACCAGTGCTTTGTAGCAACATTCCTTTTTCCAAAGTCCATTTGTTTTCAGTTTGTAATCATATGGACCTGAGTTGTTTCAGAGAAGGTGATGTATTTGATAATCATGGATGCAAGGATATAGTCACTGGTGTTTTCTTTTGTAATGCTCTTTTTAATAATTTTTATGTAACATTAGAAAGTCAGGGCTGGAAGGCTCAACTTATGTTTTTCAGCAGGGTCTCCACTTTTATTGTTTAGCGTTCTTAGTTATTTTTGGACAATAAGTATTAACCTACTTCTCCTTGCTATCAACAGAATCCAACTTTATGATAGTTTTGCTTTCCCTCTGAAGTTTAAGGTAACCCACTCCAGTGTTCTTGCCTGGAGAATCCCAGGGACGGGGGAGCCTGGTTGGCTGCCGTCTATGGGGTCGCACAGAGTTGGATACGACCGAAGTGACTTAGCAGCAGCTGAAGTTTAACATTTTGAGTATACTTTAGAAAACAGATATCATTCTTTAGGTGTTCTTGATTCATTCATTGTCCAATAATACACAAATTTTGTAGACTGCAGCAGTCATTAAATAAGAAAATAAGTATAAAATTTGGTAATTATATATGAAAGTATCTGGTGTAGACAGTGGTTTTGCATGTGACCAGAAGAACGTCTGGTCAAGATAACTTGGCTGGTAACTTGGTATGGTTACTGGATCTATTCCACAAATAGAGGTGGTGTAAGACATGTTAATGTGGTTCCTCTGTAGAAAGAGAAATTTTGACTTGAATAGATACTTCTTCTGATACCTCTTACCAGTGGTCTAAAGTAGAGTAAGGAGGAGTAAGAAATGAATCTTAACTCTTAACTTATCCTCAGAGTTGGTGATGTATAAGTTGAGTTGAAGGTAGTTGTCTATGTGACCCAAAATCTGCTAGCTGGATTTTTCTTAGGACTAAATGGAAAAAGCATAGGGCCTAGAAAGGTTGGATTAAGTCATTAGCTTTAAAAAAAAAAACTGGAAGTGTCAAAGCATCAATCATGAGTAATCTGATTGTCTAACTGCAATCTGATTGTTCACAAAGACCTTGCATTGTAAATATTGGCAAAGGGAGAAAAATAACTGTTAAATTGAAAGTTATCCTTTAGCAGAAAGCAATTCCTTTGGCATGCATTTTGTTTGGCCTGCTTAATATGTCTGTAAAAACAAATTCAGTGCAGCAGAGCTGGTGCTTCTAACACAGCTAACTTGACCATATTCCTTTATCTTCACTTTAGCAAGAGTGTTTTTAAATAAAGTGCAATCAAAAAATATTAAGGGTATGTTTTTTTTAATCACTGAGCTTTTAGAAATCATTTATATCTCCATTCCTGCCTTAATATCAACCAGTGAATACAAAGAAAAAAAATGAACTAGACTGAGTCTCACCTTTTTCTAACCTAAGATAAATTTTCACTTGACGTTTGGAGGAGTCATAACTGGATTCTAGTTAATTTCCCATATTGGGCTGGTTAGAAGGGAACCAGCCAACCAAATTATGATCTAGCAAATTTAACAAGGAGGTGGTGGAGAAGAAGCTATTTTACAGTAGATTTGCACTTTAAAATAAATTGGATGCTGGTGGAAAGTACTCTCAAAGGGCAGATGGATAAATACCTAGCCTGCATGTGGATATTAGAAAATTAAAGTTCATTCTTGCTCGTTCTAAGCCCACTGGAGCTGTAGTTGTGTGTCAACATAATCAGAGTCAGATCAAATCAGATCAGTTGCTCAGTCGTGTCCGACTTTTTGTGATCCGAGTCAGGATTTCCCTATTTCCCTAGTTGGTGTCATCTTCCATGTCTGCTACATCAACAGTCATCCCTCTAGGGGATTTATTAAGTAGAATTCTGATACTCAGAATGGAAACTTTGTGAGTTATCTTTCCTACATCTAGGTTTTAAAAATTAATTTAGATGTTGGCTAGATTAAGTTGTGGCTAATGTTACAAGGGTGAGACGTTCTTTGCTTTTTTGATCATCAGGGTACCTGCCTCTGAGGTGCTATTGCCTAGAGGGATCAATCTCATCAAAAGACCAGTGAGTTGGTAGACATAGAGAACATACATATAGGCAGCTCCTTCTCCCAGGGTGTCAGTCATGGTCACAAGCATCATTCCAGAGTCTTTGGCTTCTAGAACCAAAGACTCCATTCTTCTCCATTTTGAAGAACATTTTAACATGTATTAATACTTTGGTATTAATTATCTTTTATATGCAGGAATTCTGTAGCATGACTTTATGACTAAACTTATTTTGTTAAATTATTTAGAAATGTTGAGTTTCCAAATGTTATTTTGTGAGACTTGTTTTAAAATAGTAATAAATTGTGTTATTAAAAAAAAAAAATACAAACACAGATTCATAGATCTAGAGAACAAACAGGTTGTTGCCCCAAGGGAGGGAGGTAGGGAGATAAGTAAAAGAGGTAAAGGAGATTAAGAGGTACAAACTTAAGGTTTCAAAGTGAGTCATTTGGCTGAAATGTACAATGTGGGGAATATGATAAATATTCATATAACATCTTTGTATTGTGACAGATTGTAACTAGACTTGTGGTGATCATTTTGTAATGCATAGAAATAGCAAATAACTACATGTGTCCCAGGAACTAACATATGGGTTCAATTATGCTTCAAAAATAAACTAACTCTTAGAAAAAGAGATCAGATTTGTGGTTACCAGAGTTGGGTGATGTGACAAGGGGGATTGAATGAAGATGGTCAAAAGGTACAAACTTCCAGTTATAAGATAATTACTAGGTATGTAATGTATAACATGACTAATATAATTAACACTGTTGTGTATTATATATGAGAGTTATTGAGAGAGAAATCCTAAGAATTCTTGTAACCAAGCAGGATCACATGGGGCCTTCCTGGGAGCAGATCTCTCCTCCATATCCTCTGCTTAGCTCCTCTCTGAAGTACTAAGATAAGAGAATCTGATGTACATTTCCTGAGTTGTTTTACAGATGTGAAAAATCCCCACCAAATGGAAGATGTTAACTACTTGATGACCATGAGCACATAGGCTTAGGCCTAAGGACTGATAGTGTTAACCCCTGTGACACTACCCTGTTACCTCACCACCCAACTAGAACTGTGCATGAGCTGATCACACAACCGAGAATGCCCCTCCCTCACCTTCTCTTAAAATGGTTTCCTGAAACCCTTTGTGGAGTTTAGGGGTTTTGAGCTCCACCCACCCACCCACTTGTTCTTCTTATATTGGTGCCTTTATAATAAAGCTGCACTTTCCTTCACCACAACTGGTATCAGTACATTGACTTTAGCACATGGATGAGTGGGCCTGGGTTTGGTTCAGTAACATTCTCATCACAAGGAAAAAATATTTTATTTTGTATTGCTCTGAGATGATGGATGCTCACTAGATTTATTGTGGTAATCATTTCCTGATATATGGAAGTCAAATCATTACGCTGTACACTAAACTTATCCAGTACTATAAATTTGGCCTTGGAATACGGAATGAAGCAGGGCAAAGACTAATAGAGTTTTGCCAAGAAAATGCACTGGTCATAGCAAACACCCTCTTCCAACAACACAAGAGAAGACTCTACACATGGACATCACCAGATGGTCAACACCGAAATCAGATTGATTACATTCTTTGCAGCCAAAGGTGGAGAAACTCTATACAGTCAACAAAAACAAGACCGGGAGCTGACTGTGGCTCAGATCATGAACTCCTTATTGCCAAATTCAGACTTAAATTGAAGAAAGTAGGGAAAACCACTAGACCATTCAGGTATGACCTAAATCAAATCCCTTATGATTATTCAGTGGAAGTGAGAAATAGATTTAAGGGCCTAGATCTGATAGATAGAGTGCCTGATGAACTATAAAATGAGGTTCATGACATTGTACAGGAGACAGGGATCCAGACCATCCCCATGGAAAAGAAATGCAAAAAAGCAAAATGGCCATCTGGGGAAGCCTTACAAATAGCTGTGAAAAGAAGAGAAGTGAAAGGCAAAGGAGAAAAGGAAAGATATAAACATCTGAATGCAGAGTTCCAAAGAATAGCAAGAAGAGATAAGAAAGCCTTCCTCAGCGATCAATGCAAAGAAATAGAGGAAAACAACAGAATGGGAAAGACTAGAGATCTCTTCAAGAAAATTAGAGATACCAAGGGAACATTTCATGCAAAGATGGGCTCGATAAAGGACAGAAATGGTATGGACCTAACAGAAGCAAAAGATATTAAGAAGAGGTGGCAAAAATGCACAGAACAACTGTACAAAAAAGATCTTCATGACCCAGATAATCACGATAATACGATCACTCATCTAGAGACAGACATCCTGGAATGTGAAGTCAAGTGGGCCTTAGAAAGCACCACTACAAACAAACCTAGTGGAGGTGATGGAATTCCAGTTGAGCTCTTTCAAATCCTGAAAGATGATGCTGTGAAAGTGCTGCACTCAATATGCCAGCAAATATGGAAAACTCAGCAGTGGCCACAGGACTGGAAAAAGTCAGTTTTCATTCCAATCCCAAAGAAAGGCAATGCCAAAGAATGCTCAAACTACCACACAATTGCACTCATCTCACATGCTAGTAAAGTGATGCTCAAAATTCTCCAAGCCAGGCTTCAGCAATATGTGAACCGTGAACTTCCTGATGTTCAAGCTGGTTTTAGAAAAGGCAGAGGAACCAGAGATCAAATTGCCAACATCCGCTGGATCATGGAAAAAGCAAGAGAGTTCCAGAAAAACATCTACTTCTGCTTTATTGACTATGCGAAAGCCTTTGACTGTGTGGATCACAATAAACTGTGGAAAATTCTGAAAGAGATGGGAATACCAGACCACCTGACTTGCCTCTTGAGAAATCTGTATGCAGGTCAGGAAGCAACTGAACATGGAACAACAGACTGGTTCCAAATAGGAAAAGGAGTACGTCGAGGCTGTATATTATCACCCTGCTTATTTAACTTATATGCAGAGTACATCATGAGAAACACTGGAATGGAAGGAACACAAGGGGGAATCAAGATTGCCGGGAGAAATATCAATAACCTCAGATATGCAGATGACACCACCCTTATGGCAGAAAGTGAAGAGGAACTCAAAAGCCTCTTGATGAAAGTGAAAGAGGAGAGTGAAAAAGTTGGCTTAAAGTTCAACATTCAGAAAACGAAGATCATATCATCCGGTCCCATCACGTCATGGGAAATAGATGGGGAAACAGTGCAAACAGTATCAGACTTTACTTTTTTGGGCTCCAAAATCACTGCAGATGGTGACTGCAGCCATGAAATTAAAAGATGCTTACTCCTTGGAAGGAAAGTTATGACCAACCTAGATAGCATATTGAAAAGCAGAGACATTACTTTGCCAACAAAGGTCAAGGCTATGGTTTTTCCTGTGGTCATGTATGGATGTGAGAGTTGGACTGTGAAGAAGGCTGAGCGCCGAAGAATTGATGCTTTTGAACTGTGGTGTTGGAGAAGACTCTTGCGAGTCCCTTGGACTGCAAGGAGATCCAACCAGTCCATTCTGAAGGAGATCAGCCCTGGGATTTCTTTGGAGGAAATGATGCTGAAGCTGAAACTCCAGTACTTTGGCCACCTCATGTGAAGAGTTGACTCATTGGAAAAGACTCTGATGCTGGGAGGGATTGGGGGCAGGAGGAGAAGGGGACGCCAGAGGATGAGATGGCTGGATGGCATCACTGACTCGATGGACGTGAGTGTGAGTGAACTCCGGGAGTTGGTGATGGACAGGGAGGCCTGGAATGCTGCGATTCATGGGGTCACGAAGAGTTGGACACGACTGAGCAACTGAACTGAACTGATATGCCAATTCTATCTCAATAAAACTGGAAGAAAAAATATTTTTTTAAATTATGTGCAATCACAGATAAATGTACTATAGCCTGCACAGCTGGTAGACAGTCCGCCTGCAAAGCAGGAGACCTTGGCTCAATTCCTGGGTAGGGAAGATCCCCTGGAGAAGGGAAAGACTACCCACTCCAGTATTCTTGGACTTCCCTGATGGCTCTGTTGGTAAAGAATCTGCCTGCAATGTGGGAGACCTGGGGGAGACCTGGGTTTGATCCCTGGATTGCGAAGATCCCCTGGAGGAGGGCGTGGCAACCCACTCCAGTATTCTTACCTGAAAAATGCCCATGAACAGAGCAGCCTGGTCCAGGGCTACAGTCCACAGGGTCGCAAAGAGTCCAACATGACTGAGCAACTAAGCACAGCACATGATTGTATTGGGGTAATGCTAGTTCTGTGATAGATGATAGATAGATATTATATAATGGCTACTGCTTATTGAATCGGAGAAGGCAATGGCACCCCACTCCATACTCTTGCTTGGAAAATCCCATGGACGGAGAAGCCTGGTAGGCTGCAGTCCATGGGGTCGCTACGAGTCGGACAAGACTGAGTGACTTCACTTTCACTTTTCACTTTCATGCATTGGAGAAGGAAATGGCAACCCACTCCAGTGTTCTTGCCTGGAGAATCCCAGGGACGGGGGAGCCTGGTGGGCTGCCATCCTATGGGGTCGCACAGAGACGGATACGACTGAAGCAACTTAGCAGCAGCAGCAGCCTACTGAGTAATGTCAGGCACTTTACCAAGAGCTCTTTACATGTTATTTAACCTAAGGGGTAGGGATTTTACAGATTAGAATAAGTATAGAAAGATTTTCATTTGCCCAATACCATACAGCTAAAGGTGGGAGATAGAATTTTAACGGAGATCTTTGACATCCCAGTGGAAAATTGACTGCTATATTCTACCATTTCACATTAACTCCCACACATCATTTGAAATAGTTTCTTTTAATCCTGCCTACTTATAAGCAAATGTCAAGATCCTAATGCCTATCAGTGGATATATTTCTGGGAACTTAGAGAATTTTACACTATTTCTCAACAAGTATTTCTGGTTAAGATAGGTCAGTTTCTAAACAGCATCTATAACTGATGTATTACTTTTTATTCAATATTTTTATACTCCAACAGTTGGCTACAGGAGCAGGAGTGGCTCCCAAACCAATGAGCAAGATGCTGCCATCTTGTGGCCTTTTTTGTAAGGCCAAACATGCAGTCCAAGAGTGAGGATTACCCAAGATAAAATTCTAAACACACCAGCCACTTTGCCATCATTCTTGTCTTTCTACCTGTAACATCAATTTGTTTCTCCAAATATAATACAAAAATGAATAAACACACAAACAAAAGAAAATAATACAAACTAAAGACAAAATAATTAAGTTATCCTCTCACCTTGATCAAGTTATTCAACTTTTCTGGGTTTGAGATTTTCTTAACTGTAAAATGCAGACAAAAACACTTATAGTATTGTTTAAAAAAATTAGAGATGTAAAGATCCTGGCAAACTGTGGCCATGTGAAAAATATTAGTTCATTACTCCCTTCCCCTCTTTCCTAACCCTTCTCCTTTTCCTTGATTTCTAAGCTCTTCCCACTTAAGATATCTTAGTCTTCTGTTTTCAGTTCAGTTTCCTAAGTATTTTCTCCATTGTTCTCTTTCTGACTCTACCCTATAGCCACCCCCCATACACACACACACACACACACACACAAAACAGTGTCCATTAGTTAACCCTTACCAAGGTAAGGTCAGACTTGCTAAACCTCTCTATATTATCCAGATAACCATGCCAAAACATCCCCCAACTGGGTTTAGCTGAGCAGTTTTCCCATTACAGCATTTTATGATCCTGAGCCTGGAACACTCAGATACTGCTTATCCCTTGACTCTGACCCTCTCACTCCAACCCTGGGAAACCTGACACACACACCTCAACGCCCTTCTGATCTCACTGCCCAGCATGCTCCCACTCCCACAGATCACTCTGCTCTGCTCACTGGCCTCCTTCCATTTGCTGCTGCATTTGGCTGAAAGGCTGTCCTGGATATTCACATGGTTTAATCTCTCACTTCTATAAACTCCTGCTCAAATATCACCTTATAAGAGACAACTTCCTTGACATTCTATATAACCATATAAAAAAGCACAAGCACACAAAACCCCAGCCACTTTCCATCCCCTTTACTTTGTTTTATAGTACGTCTAATCACCTGTCATACTGTTACTACACTAGAGCAAAGGTGAATGAGTTGGTAGCTCCTTCTATGGGAGGCCAAGGTTCACTGAGTGGAAAGCCAAGATTCACTTAGTTGGGTATTGGGTCCTGAGCAGTGGATTATTCCTGGAAACATGAATTATTACATATATTAGCTGGTGATACCACATGTAAGATAAAGCTATAGAAACTCAATTTTCATTCTTGCTGCTGCCACTCCTAAGTATGTAATCTATCTTCCCTTCCATCTTAGAATCTCTGCTTCTTCTGGTTTCATTCGATTTTAGTGTTTACAATTTTGGGTAGGAATTCTAAACCCAGAGTTCATAAAGGGATTTCAAAGGCTTCATGAACAACTTGAAATTATTGGCAAATTTGGGGGATATTTTTGTTTTCTGGGGCATATGTTCAGGACATTGATAAGATTCAAAGAGCCTATCACTCCCTCAAAAAAAAAAAAAAGATTAAAAACCATAGTCTTAAGAATGACAGCATCAGTTCAGTTCAGTTCAGTTCAGTCACTCAGTCGTGTCCGACTCTTTGCGACCCCATGAATCGCAGCACGCCAGGCCTCCCTGTCCATCACCAACTCCCGGAGTTCACTCAGACTCACATCCATCGAGTCAGTGATGCCATCCAGCCATCTCATCCTCTGTTGTCCCCTTCTCCTCCTGCCCCCAATCCCTCCCAGCATCAGAGTCTTTTCCAATGAGTCAACTCTTCACATGAGGTGGCCAAAGTACTGGAGTTTCAGCTTTAGCATCATTCCTTCCAAAGAAATCCCAGGGCTGATCTGCTTCAGAATGGACTGGTTGGATCTCCTTGCAGTCCAAGGGACTCTCAAGAGTCTTCTCCAACACCACAGTTCAAAAGCATCAATTCTTCGGAGCTCAGCCTGCTTCACAGTCCAACTCTCACATCCATACCTGACCACTGGAAAAACCATAGCCTTGACTAGACGGACCTTTGTTGGCAAAGTAATGTCTCTGCTTTTGAATATGCTGTCTAGGTTGGTCATCACTTTCCTTTCAAGGAGTAAGCATCTTTTAATTTCATGGCTGCAATCACCATCTACAGTGATTTTGGAGCCCCCAAAAATAAAGTCTGACCGGTTACCCCATCTATTTCCCATGAAGTGATGGGACTGGCTGCCATGATCTTCGTTTTCTGAATGTTGAGCTTTAAGCCAACTTTTTCACTCTCCTCTTTCACTTTCATCAAGAGGCTTTTGAGTTCCTCTTCACTTTCTGCCATAAGGGTAGTGTCATCTGCATATCTGAGGTTATTGATATTTCTCCCGGCAATCTTGATTCCCCCTTGTGTTTCTTCCAGTCCAACGTTTCTCATGATGTACTCTGCATAGAAGTTAAATAAGCAGGGTGACAATATACAGCCTTGACATACTCTTTTTCCTATTTGGAACCAGTCTGTTGTTCCATGTCCAGTTCTAACTGTTGCTTCCTGACCTGCATACAGATTTCTCAAGAGGCAAGTCAGGTGGTCTGGTATTCCCATCTCTTTCAGAATTTTCCACAGTTTATTGTGATCCACAGTCAAAGGCTTTCGCATAGTCAATAAAGCAGAAGTAGATGTTTTTCTGGAACTCTCTTGCTTTTTCCATGATCCAGCGGATGTTGGCAATTTGATCTCTGGTTCCTCTGCCTTTTCTAAAACCAGCTGGAACATCTGGAAGTTCACGGTTCACATATTGCTGAAGCCTGGCTTGGAGAATTTTGAGCATTACTTTACTAGCATGTGAGATGAGTGCAATTGTGTGGTAGTTTGAGCATTCTTTGGCATTGCCTTTCTTTGAGATTGGAATGAAAACTGACCTTTTCCAGTCCTGTGGCCACTGCTGAGTTTTCCAAATTTGCTGGCATATTGAGTGCAGCACTTTCACAGCATCATTTTTCAGGATTTGAAAGCGCTCAACTGAAATTCCATTACCTCCACTAGCTTTGTTCGTAGTGATGCTTTCTAAGGCCCACTTGACTTCACATTCCAGGATGTCTGGCTCTAGATCAATGATCACACCCCTGTGATTATCTGAGTCGTGAAGATCTTTTTTGTACAGTTGTTCTGTGTATTCTTGCCACCTCTTCTTAATATCTTCTGCTTCTGTTAGGTCCATACCATTTCTGTCCTTAACCTCTAACCTAATACGCATAATATCTATCATTCTTTAATAGTATCCTTTCTTTTTTTTTTTTTTTCATTTTATTTTATTTTTAAACTTTACATAACTGTATTAGATTTGCCAAATATCAAAATGAATCCGCCACAGGTATACATGTGTTCCCCATCCTGAACCCTCCTCCCTCCTCCCTCCCCATTCCATCCCTCTGGGTCGTCCCAGTGCACCAGCCCCAAGCATCCAGTATCATGCATCGAACCTGGACTGGCAACTCATTTCATACATGATACTTTACATGTTTCAATGCCATTCTCCCAAATCTTCCCACCCTCTCCCTCTCCCACAGAGTCCATAAGACTGTTCTATACATCAGTGTCTCTTTTGCTGTCTCGTACACAGGGTTATTGTTACCATCTTTCTAAATTCCATATATATGCGTTAGTATACTGTATTGGTGTTTTTCTTTCTGGCTTACTTCACTCTGTATAATAGGCTCCAGTTTCATCCACCTCATTAGAACTGATGCAAATGTATTCTTTTTAGTGGCTGAATAATACTCCATTGTGTATATGTACCACAGCTTTCTTATCCATTCATCTGCTGATGGACATCTAGGTTGCTTCCATGTCCTGGCTATTATAAACAGTGCTGCGATGAACACTGGGGTACTCGTGTCTCTTTCCCTTCTGGTTTTCTCAGTGTGTATGCCCAGCAGTGGGATTGCTGGATAGCTAAACACCAACAGGAAAAGGATAGTATTTATTCACTGCTAGCAGACTGGCTGGCACCTACTGATTCTTAATAAGTACTTATTGAATAAATGAAGACTCCATGGTGATAAGAGCCTATTAATTAGACATTCTGTCCATAATCTTTATTGAGCCAGATCTGCTCCGGGGTGTGGGGGTGCCCAGTTAGATCCAGTTAGATTCTGTTCACCATCTAGAGATAAGGGAAGAATTACTCCTACTGAAAAACAAATATCATTTTTAACAGAGAAAAAGCCACCACAATACACACTGTAAGAGAAGCTGATTAAAGATGCAATAGCTAGTTGAGCATTAGAAAGGGAACAGTGAATGGGAAGTTATACAGAGTGAAATTCAGACAGAGGTATTTCCCATAACCAGAATTCAAACAGTTTATAATCCTGACAAAAATTAAGTTGGTCCAATTAAATCCAATACTAGAAATTTAAGCACATGTTCAAACCAGCAGTCCCATCTTTAAAGACAAAAGGAAGTATAAAAGCCAGTTGGTTGACATTTGTATTTCTTATAGATTAGGTATAGTGAAAAGGATTTCTGATATCTGTATATTAACTTAGTTTTTAAGCTTTATTTTTAAAAAATACACTTTTTGACTCAGGTCATTAAATTGCATTTACTGTGTGTGTATGTGTGTGTATATTTTATAGATTTTTATATTTTGCATTTAACAGACTTTAAAGAGATTTATAGATAGCAATAAGTACACTGTTTTTCAGGCAACAGCATCCTTCAATAAAGGGCTGAAACAGTAGCTCCAAAACAGTGCTTCTTTGGTTCTGCTTCCATTCATTCCACAGAAAAGCCAAAAACTGCCTTATTTTTTCCCAAATAGTTTTGTGAAGCCTCAAGCACACCTGCAGAGCACCTGTCTTCATCATTTTTTTTCCAACTTGCTGTAGCTCTTGCTCTCTGCAGAAATAGAAACCCCATTCTTTCAATTAAGGCTTAAAGGGCAGACAGGCCTCTGGCACCTACCCAAAGCACTCTGCAGTTGCTGGTGCCCACATGTGCCTGCATCTAGGCTATTAAGTCCTGCTTGAGGTCTTTCCTTTCTAAACAGTCATTAAGGATTTCCCAGTTCAGTTCAGTTCAGTTGCTCAGTCGTATCCTACTCTTTGAGACCCCATGGACTGCAGAACGCCAGTCCTCCCTGTGCATCACCGACTCCCGGATTTTACTCAAATTCATGTCCATTGAGTCAGTGATACCATCCAACCATCTCATCCTCTGTGGTCCCCTTCACCTCCTGCCTTCAATCTTTCCCAGCATCAGGGTCTTTTCCAATGAGTCAGCTCTTCCAATCAGTTGGCCAAAGTATTGGAGTTTCAGCTTCAACATCAGTCCTTCCAATGAACACTCAGGACTGATCTCCCTTAGGATGGACTGGTTGGATCTCCTTGCAGTCCAAGGGACTCGCAAGAGTCTTCTCTAACACCACAGTTCAAAAGCATCAATTCTTCGGTGCTCAGCTTTCTTCACTGTCCAACTCTCACATCCATACATGACCACTGGAAAAACCATAGCCTTGACTAGATGGACCTTTGTTGGCAAAGTAATGTCTCTGCTTTTTAATATGCTGTCTAGGTTGGTCATAACTTCCCTTCCAAGGAGTAAGCGTCTTTTAATTTCATGGCTGCAGTCACCATCTGCAGTGATTTAATAAAGTCAACCACTGTTTCCACTGTTTCCCCATCTATTTGCCAGGAAGTGATGGGAACAGATGCCACAATCTTAGTTTTCTTAATGTTGAGCTTTAAGCCAACTATTTCACTCTCCTCTTTCACTTTCATCAAGAGACTCCTTAGTTCCTCTTCACTTTCTGCCATAAGGGTGGTGTCATCTACATATCTGAGGTGACTGATATTTCTCCCAGCAACCTTGATTACAGCTTGTGCTTCCTCCAGCCCAGCATTTCTCATGATGTACTCTGCATATAAGTTAAATAAGCAGGGTGACAATATACAGCCTTGACATACTCTTTTTCCTATTTGGAACAAGTCTGTTGTTCCATGTCCTATTCTAACTGTTGCTTCCTGACCTGCATACAGGTTTCTGAAGAGGCAGGTCAGGTGGTCTGGTATTCCCATCTCTTTAGAATTTTCCACAGTTTATTGTGATCCACACAGTCAAAGGCTTTGGCAAAGTCAATAAAGCAGAAAAAATGTTTTTCTGGAACTCTCTTGTTGTTTCGATGATCCAGCAGATGTTGGCAATTTGATCTCTGGTTCCTCTGCCTTTTCTAAAACTAGCTTGAACATCTGGAATTTCATGGTTCACATATTGCTGAAGCCTGGCTTGGAGAATTTTTAACATTACTTTACTAGCGTGTGAGGTGAGTGCAATTGTGCAGTAGTTTTAACATTTAGCATTGCCTTTCTTTGGGACTGGAATGAAAAAAGACTTTTTCCAGTCCTGTGGCCACTAAGATCATGGCATCTGGTCCCATCACTTCATGGGAAATAGATGGGGAAACAGTGGAAATAGTGTCAGACTTTATTTTGGGGAGCTCCAAAATCACTGCAGATGATGATTGCAGCCATGAAATTAAAAGACGCTTACTCCTTGGAAGGAAAGTGATGACCAACCTAGATAGCATATTCAAAAGTAGAGACATTACTTTGCCAACAAAGGTCCGTCTAGTCAAGGCTACAGTTTTTCTAGTGGTCATGTATGGATGTGAGAGTTGGACTGTGAAGAGAGCTGAATGCCAAAGAATTGATGCTTTTGAACTGTGGTGTTGGAGAAGACTCTTGCGAGTCCCTTGGACTGCAAGGAGATCCAACCAGTCCATTCTGAAGGAGATCAGTCCTGGGTGTTCTTTGGAAGGACTGATGCTAAAGATGAAACTCCAGTACTTTGGCCACCTCATGCGAAGAGTTGACTCATTGGAAAAGACCCTGATGCTGGGAGGGATTGGGGGCAGGAGGAGAAGGAGACAACAGAGGATGAGATGGCTGGATGGCATCACTGACTTGATGGACATGAGTTTGAGTGAACTCCAGGAGTTGGTGATAGACAGGGAGGCCTGGCGTGCTGCAATTCATGGGGTCGCAAAGTCAGACACGACTGAGCAACTGAACTGAACTGAACTGTGGCCACCCTTTTCCAATTTTGCTGGCATACTGAGTGCAGCACTTTCACAGCATCATCTTCTAGGATTCAAAATAGCTCAACTGGAATTCCATCACCTCCACTAGCTTTGTTCATAGTTATGCTTCCTAAGGCCCACTTGACTTTACATTCCAGGATGTCTGGCTCTAGGTGAGTGATCACACCATCGTGATTATCTCGGTCGTGAAGATCTTTTTTGTATAGCTCTTCTGCATATTCTTGCCACCTTTTCTTAATATCTTCTGCTTCTGTTAGGTCCATACCATTTCTGTCCTTTATTGAGCCCATCTTTGCATAAAATATTCCCTTGGTATCTCTAATTTTCTTGAAGAGATCTCTAGTCTTTCCCATTCTATTGTTTTCCTCTATTTCTTTGCACCTTCTCTTATCATTGCCCAAATCACCAGTGCCAGCTCCAAACTCTGTTGAAACTTCCTGATGTTCCAATTCCACTAAAAATAATTAAGAGCAACCTCTATTTTGTGGTGATATTTAATTATTTTTAATAAATAAAAATCTATCCTTTACATACAAATATATTAATAGTACAGAGAGTTCCTATATACCCCATATTCAGTTCTCCCTATTATTAACATCTTACAGTAATATGAAACATTTGTCATCATTAACAAACCAATATTAATGTTCTGTTCAGTTGCTCAGTCGTGTCCAACTCTTTGCGACCCCATGAATCGCACCACGCCAGGCCTCCCTGTCCATCACCACCTCCCGGAGTTCACTCAGACTCACATCCATCGAGTCAGTGATGCCATCCAGCCATCTCATCCTCTGTCATCCCCTTCTCCTCCTGCCCCCAATCCCTCCCAGCATCAGAGTCTTTTCCAATGAGTCAACTCTTCGCATGAGGTGGCCAAAGTATTGGAGTTTCAGCCTAAATTATTAATGTTATTATTAGCTAAATCCATATTTTATTCATATTTCCTTTTTACCTGTCCTCTAGAGGTCCCAGGATCCCTTCCAAGATACTACGTTATATTTCATCATTGTATCACCTTAGATTCCTCTTGGTTATGACAGTTTCTCAGACTTCCTTTATACTTTATGATCTTGACAGCTTTGTGGAGTACTGGTCAAGTATTTTGCAGAATGTCCCTCAACTGGGATTTGTCTTGTTTTTCTCATGATTAGATTGCAGTTATATGTTTTGGGAAGGAAGACCAAAAATATGATACGATGTCATTACATCATATCAATACTACCAACATGACATCATTCTTCAGATTAACCTTGATCATCTGGCTGAGGTAGTGTTTGTCAGATTTCTCCACTGCAAAGTTACTCTCCCATCCTTCCCACTCCCCTGCCTTCCAGACTAGTCTCTTAGAAAGGAAATCAATAAGCACAATCCACACTTAACAAGTGAGGAGCTAAATCTAGTCTTCTTGTATCTAGTATCCACATAAAATCATTTAGAATTCTTTTGACTGGAGATGTTTATATTCTCTCCCACTTATTTATTTATTCAATTATATATATATATATATATATATATCAGTATGACTTATAGACATTTAATTTATTTTTTGAGCTGTAATCCATTACTGCTTTATTGTATTGCTTAAAGGGTCTAGCTTTGGCCATCTCCTTCAGTTGGCTATTGTGTCCCTTTGGCATAATTCTGTCTTTTTTCTTTTAGGACTTTCTTACTCTCTGGCACTACAAGATGTTCTGGTACTATAGATGTTCTTATATATTTCCTGCTCCAGTTTTTAAATCAGTCATTTCTTCAAGGATCCCGGGTTGCTTTCATTGGAGCATGGCATTAGAAACCAAGACCTGGATACTAGGTGCATGGCTGTTGGGGTATTCTACCTTCTAGGCCCTCCCAGCTAACAGAGTAAAGAAATATGTATGTGTATACTAACCCATATATATATATATATATATATATATATATATATATATATTTTCAAGGGAAAGTCTCTCAGTTGTGTCCAACTCTTTATATTAAGTGTTAAGACCCCATGGACTCTACAGTCCATGGAATTCTCCAGGCCAGAATACTGGAATGGGTAGCCTTTCCCTTCTTCAAGGGATCTTCCCAACCCAGGGATCAAATCCAGGTCTCCCACATTGCAGGAGGATTCTTTACCAGTTGAGCCACAAGGGAAGCCCATATATATATATGGGCTATATATATATACATAAATATATATATATATACACACATATACATCTGCATATCTGAGGTTATTGATATTTCTCCCAGCAATCTTGATTCCAGCTTGTGCTTCTTCCAGCACAGTGTTTCTCATGATATACTCTGCATATAAGTTAAATAAGCAGGGTGGCAATATACAGCCTTGACGTATTCCTTTTCCTATTTGGAACCAGTCTGTTGTTCCATGTCCAGTTCTAACTGTTGCTTCCTGACCTGCATATAGGTTTCTCAAGAGGCAGGTCAGGTGGTCTGGTATTCCCATCTCTTTCAGAATTTTCCACAGTTTATTGTGATCCACAAAGTCAAAGGCTTTGGCATAGTCAATAAAGCAGAAATAGATGTTTTTCTGGAACTCCCTTGCTTTTTCCATGATCCAGCGGATGTTGGCAATTTGATCTCTGGTTCCTCTGCCTTTTCTAAAACCAGCTTGAACTTGAGGAAGTTCACAGTTCACGTATTGCTGAAGCCTGGCTTGGAGAATTTTGAGCATTACTTTACTAGTGTGTGAGATGAGTGCAATTGTGCGGTACTTTAAGCATTCTTTGGCATTGCCTTTCTTTGAGATTGGAATGAAAACTGACCTTTTCCAGTCCTGTGGCCACTGCTGAGTTTTCCAAATTTGCGGGCATATTGAGTGCAACACTTTCACAGCATCATCTTTCAGGATTTGAAATAGCTCAACTGGAATTCCATCACCTCCACTAGCTTTGTTCATAGTGATGCTTTCTAAGGCCCACTTAAAAACCTCTTGATGAAAGTGAAAGAGGAGAGTGAAAAAGTTGGCTTAAAGCTCAACATTCAGAAAACGAAGATCATGGCATCTGGTCCCATCACTTCATGGGAAATAGATGGGGAAACAGTGGAAACAGTGTCAGACTTTATTTTGGGGGGCTCCAAAATCACTGCAGATGGTGATTGCAGCCATGAAATTAAAAGACGTTTACATCTTGGAAGGAAAGTTATGACCAACCTAGATAGCATATTCAAAAGCAGAGACATTACTTTGCCAACAAAGGTCCGTCTAGTCAAGGCTATGGTTTTTCCAGTGGTCATGTATGGATGTGAGAGTTGGACTGTGAAGAGAGCTGAGTGCCAAAGAATTGATGCTTTTGAACTGTGGTGTTGGAGAAGACTCTTGCGAGTCCCTTGGACTGCAAGGAGATCCAACCAGTCCATTCTGAAGGAGATCAGTCCTGGGTGTTCTTTGGAAAGAATGATGCTAAAGCTGAAACTCCAGTACTTTGGCCACCTCATGCGAAGAGTTGACTCATTGGAAAAGACTCTGATGCTGGGAGGGATTGGGGGCAGGAGGAGAAGGGGACGACAGAGGATGATATGGCTGGATAGCATCACCAACTCTATGGATGTGAGTTTGAGTGAACTCCGGGAGTTGGTGATGGACAGGGAGGCCTGGCGTGCTGCGATTCATGGGGTCGCAAAGAGTTGGACATGACTGAGCTACTGAACTGAACTGAACTGATACATATACATACACACACACACACGTATCTATTTCTGTATGTAACCATAATGTATCTATATTAAGTTGTACACAAGTTCATACTGATATCTCCAGCTGCAATATACTTATAATTCAGAATTGTTAAATTATACCATCATTCGTACACAGCTTTTTCAACTGGAGTATAATGCTGATGTATGGCATTTTTATTTTTGCATTTAATTTTACAAACTTCACTTATTTCCAAAGTTATTAATACTTAGGTTTCTCTCACTCCCTTCAGTGAGATTGTTTCGTAGATTTATAATATAGCTAGGTTATTTCATCCCATTCTTTATTCCATCTTGGGATCCTCCAATCTTCTAAATCACTTTAAAATTTTGCATATATTAAAGTTCTATGGGGGACTTCCCTGGCAGTCAGTGGTTGGGATTCCATGTTTCCAATGCAGGGGGCTCAGGTCTGATCTTAGTGGGGAACTTGCTTCCCTGATAGCTCAGACGGTAAAGCATCTGCCTACAATGTGGGAGACCCAGGTTCAATCCCTGGGTCGGGAAGATCCCCTGCAGAAGGAAATGGCAACCCACTCTCGTACTCTTGCCTGGAAAATCCCATGGACTGTAGCCTACCAGGCTCCTCAGTCCATGGGGTCGCAAAGAGTCAGACACTATATCACTATAACACCCACATGCCATGCAGTATGGCCCCCAAAATAAATAAGACAAATTTAAAAAGGTTCTATAGGTTACATGCACAGTATCATATATCTACCATTATAGTATTATACAAAGTGGTTTCCCCATTGTTAAATATACTCTGTGCTTATTCAACCCTCCTCCCCACTGAATGCCTACTGATCTCTACTAATCTATCTTCTGTCTCAATACTTTTGCCTTTTCTAAAATGTCCTCCAAGGACCTCCCTGGTGGTCCATTGATTAAGAATCTGCCTAGTAGTTCAGGGGACTTGGGTTCAATCTCTGGTCAGGGAACTAAACTCCTACATGGCACGGACAACTAAGCCCATACGCCACAACTACTAAACCCATGTGCCACAACTAGAGAGTCCATGCACTGCAAGAACATCCCACATGGCACAATGAAGAGCCCATGTACTGCAACTAAGATCCAACACAGCCAAATAAATATATATATATATATATTTTTTTTTAATGATAAAATGTCCTATAAGTAGAATCATATATTTTATAGCCGTTCAGATCTGATTCTTCCATTGAGCAGTATATATTAAAGATTCATCCATGTCTTTTCTTAGCTTGACAGCTCAGCTCTTAAAAAAATTTTTTTATTGTTTTAATTGTAGTAGAATACACATAAAATTTACCATCTTAGGATTTCCCTGGTGGTCCAGTGATTAAGAATCTGCCTTCCCATGCAGGGTAAGCAGGTTCAATCCTTGGTCAGGGAACTAAGATCCCACATTCCATGAAGCAACTAACCCTGTGTACCACACTACTGAGCCCGCATGCCATGACTAGAGAGCCCAAGGGCCACAACTACTGAAGCCCATGCCCTCTAGAGCCCATGCTCCACAAGAAGCCTGTGTGCCACAACAAAGACCCAGCACAGCCACAAAAAAATGAAAAAAAAAAAGAATTTACTATTTTAACTATTTTAAAGTGCATAGTTTAGTGGTTTTAAGTATATTCATATTGTTGTACAATCCACCATCCATATCCAGAATTCTCATTATCCTGCAAAACTAAAACTCTATGCCCATTAAACAATAATTCCCCATTCCTTCTTCCCTCAGTCCCTGGCAACCACCCTTCTGTTTTTCTCTCTATATATATATTTTTAAATTTAATTTTATTTTATTTAACTTTACAATATTGCATTGGTTTTGCCATATATCAAAATGAATCTGCCACAGGTATACATGTGTTGCCCATCCTGAACCCCTGTCTCTATAAATTTAACTACTTGAGGTCCCTCATATAAGCAGAATCTTACAGTATTTGTCTTTTTGTGACTAGTGTATTTCACTTAACATAATGTTCTCAAGGTTCATCCAACTGGTAGCATATGTCAGAATTCCCTTTCTTTTTAAGGCTCAATAATCTTCCATTTTACATTTATACCACATTTTGCTTATACATTCATCTGTCAATGGACATTTAGGTTGCTTCTACCTTTTGGCTACTGTGAATAGCTCAGACCTTTTTCTCACTGAACAGTATTCCACTGAATGGGTGTTTCTATTTAGTTGGAAATTTTTTTCAATTGTGTAGCCTTTTTACTTATGACAGAAGCATGAATCCATGGAAGTTGAGCTGCAGGCTAATCTAAATGACAGAGATCATGATCCTTTCACCATTTCTTCTCTTTTCTGACTGGCTCACATCCTTGAACCAGGCTTGGCGACTCAGCTCTCTCTTAGGATGGCTTCTTTCCTAAGATACTCCAGGAGCCACATACAGATTCCTAAAGTCTGTTCCATCTGTCCTCCAGCAATGCTTGAATCCTAAGGAGATACAGTGTAGGCACCAGCTGGGAGCCCTGCTAGATAGAGAAATGGAAGCACAAAGCATGAGTCATTCCTCAGTAGCTGTTATAGACCAAATTGTGCCCCCTCCAGCCCCAAATTCATATATTGAAGCCCTAACTCCCAGTCTGACTACATTTGAAGACAGGGCCTTTAGAGAGGTAATTAAGGTTAAATGAAGTGATAAGGCTGGACCCCTAATCTGACAGAGCTGCTGTCCTTTTTAAGAAGAGCAGAAGACACCAAAGATCTTTCTTTCTCAGTGAGACTACAGAGGAAAGCCATGGGGGGGACAGAGTAAGAGGGTCACCATTTACAAGCCAGGAATAGAGATCTCATCAGAAACTAACCCTGGCATCATGATCTTGGACTTTCAGTCTTCAGAATTGTAAGAAAATAGACATCTGTTGTTCAAGCCACATAGTCTGTAGTATTTTGTAATGTCAGTCTCAGAAGACCAATACAGTAGCAAGGGACTTCCCTGGTAGCCCAGTGGTTAAGAATCAGAGGACACAGGTTCAATCCCTGGTCAGGGAACTAGGATCCCACAGGGAGCACAGTGTAGTCAAAAAGAAAGAAAGAAAGAAACAGGAAGATAGACTCCTTTTGATAATATATCACTGAGGTAGGAGCAAAAAGATCTCACAAACACTTAATTATATGTAATAGAGCACTAGATAAGTATTTTCCATTTTAAGATTCAATTATTGCTATGTGCTGTGCTTAGTCATTCAGTTGTGTCCAACTCTTTGCAACCCCATGGACTGTAGCCCACTAGGCTCCTTTGTCCATGGAGATTCTCCACACAAGAATACTGGAGTCAATTGCCATGCCCTTCTCCAGGAGATCTTCCCAACTCAGGGATCGAACCCAGGTCTCCTCATTGCGGGCAGATTCTTTACTGTCTGAGCCACCAGGGAAGCCCAAGAATACTAGAGTGGTAGCCTATCCTTCTCCAGGGGATCTTCCCTACTCAGGAATCAAACCGGGGTTAATTGAAGTGCAGGCAGATACTTTACCAGCTGAGCTACCAGGGAAGCCCACTTATTGCTATGGACTTCTTTAAAGTTATGCTTTGGATTTCTGAAGCTGAAAGCTCAGATTCTCTATAAACTGGTGCCTAAGCAAATCTCAGAGACAGTTTTGGGTGAAGTAGAAAAGGACAGCTTTATTACAGTAAGTCCCCTACATACAAACAAGTTCTATTCTAAGAGCACATTTGTAAGTCAGATTTGTTCCTAAGCTCAACAAAATCAGCCTAGGTACCCAACTAATACAGTTGGCTATACAGTACTGTATTGTAATAGGTTTATAATAATTTTCACACAAGTAGTATATAAAAAACAAACCAACACAAAAAATAAACATTTTCAATTTTACAGTATCTTTAAAAGTACAGTACAGCTGCATACAGCAGTGGCAAGGAGGGAACAGGAAAGAGGAGTTACTGACTGGAGGAGGGAGAGGAGGTGGGAGATGGTAGAGCTGAAGGACTGTCAGCAATAGATGTAATTTCACTCATGTCTGACATTGATGGCACAGGTTCTGGTTCCTTACTGGATTCTATTCTATCTTCCCTCTTGCTTCCAGACATGTTGAGCTTGAAATAAAGTTACTGTACTACTGTACTTTACACAATATTGTAAAGTACACAAAAGCACAAGTTGTAGAGGATGCATGCATGGCAGACATGTGAATTAACTTACATTACTGGACATGCAAATGTATGTTCATATCTTTGAAACTTGCAACTTCAAGGTTTGTATATAGGGGAACTTACTGTACTTTGCTAGACAAAGGGGGACATAGCAGGCTTCTCCCTTGAAAAACATGTCACAACCTAGGAGGATTTGATCAGGAGTTCTATAACAATGCTTCCTGGTGGCTCAGATGGTAAAGAATCTGCCTATAATGCAGGAGACCCGGGTTCAATCCCTAGGTTGGGAAGATTCCCTGGAGAAGGAAATGGCAACCCACTCCAATATTCTTGCCTGGAAAATTCCATGGATAGAGGAGCCTGGCAGACTACAGTCCATGGGGTCACAAAGAGTTAGACATGGACAGGACAGAGCATACATGTACTCTGTCTTGTCTTTTATAACAATACTTCCCAAGGGTGGGGTTGTGACAAGATTAGGATGTTCAGGGTCTCAGATGGTCTCCTAATTTGATGAGCTTCTCAACAAATTTATCTTCCCTTTAATCTTGCCTCAGGTGGTTTCTCAATTGCTCCTCCCTTGATTAGCAACTATTGCAATCTGCCCTTGGGACTCAAGGAAGGTCATGGAAGCTGGAGTCTTGCCTATAAGAAATGAGGGACAGAAACAGGCCTCCATATCCAAGATCTCCACAGGGCCTCTCATGGTTTCATATCCTCTACACATAGGAAGCAATGTATATAATCTTGTTCAGTCACTCAGTCATGTCCAACTCTTTGAGACTCAATAATGTATAATAAGACATAATTGTTTCATATTTTATTTAAATAACTCATGGCAAAGATTATAGAGACTGTCACATTATAAATTTAGGACTTCACTTCTAAGAATCACCACTCAAAATAACTAATTTGTGATGGTTACACAACTTTGTGAATAGAATATTGTGTTAGTCACTCGGTCATGTTTGACTCTTTGCAACCTCCTAGACTGTCCAAGCTCCTCTGACCATGGGATTATCCAGGCAAGAATAGTGGAATGGGTAGCCATTGCCTTCTCCAAGGTATCTTCCCAACCCAGGGATCGAACTCAGGTCTCCTGCATGGCAGGCAGATTCTTTACTGTCTGAGCCACCAGGGAAGCCTCATGAATAGAATAAAACCACTAAATTGTACACTTCAAAAGGGTGAATTTTATGGTATGTGAATTATATCTCAATTAAAAAATCTGTAATAACTCTTTACAAGCACTTTATCTGTATTGTCTCATTTAGCCTTCACAACAAAACCCTTAGTTACCTATCATACTACTATGATGAAGAAACTGAAGCTCAGAGAAGTTTAATGACTTGGCAATTTCCACAAGATCTCATAGTAAGTACAGAAAAGATGCAGACCTTCATTTTCAAATATTAAATCCAGTGCTTTCACCACACCTAGTATTATGTACTTCCTGTCTCTCATTATTCCTGTAATGCATAGACAAAGTGGTTAAAATGTGGCCAACGTTGCCGAGGAAGCCAGACTCTCCTAATTTTCAAACCTATGGTAGAGTCATTCTCATGAAGACACTGGTCTTGGAACTGGAATTTTGAGATCCCGGTCTGCAAGATGCAGCTCTCTCACCCATACTGAAATAGAAGGAAAGGAGGCAGGGCACAATCTATAAAAGAATGACAGAGTGATTGCCCAGAGGTAAAGAATCTGCCAGCAATGCAGAAGCAGCAGGAGATGTGGGTTCAATCACTGGTTTGGGAAGATCCCCTACAGAAGGAAATGGCAACCCACTCCAATATTCTTGCCTGAGAAATCTCATGGACACAGGAGCCTGGTGGGCTATACTCTATGAGGTCACAAAGAGTCAGTCATGACGAGGGACTAAACAACAAGTTCAAGATGGCTAACAAGTCAACCTCCACTAGTCCTTGAGCCTCAGTATATGCTTTTCATGATACATCAGCAAGCAAAATGACACACCCACCGGCGCCATGACAGTTCTGAGGCCAACTGTCAAAGGCCAAAACGTGGGCAATTGCCCAATTCTTGGAAATCCCTGCCCTTTCCTCTGAAATAGCTGGAATAATCCTCCCACTCATTAGCCTATGAAATTACCCAACCTATAAAAACTAAACAGACCACATTTCAAGGCCACTCTTGCCTTTTGAGATGGCCCATATTCTGTCTGTGGAGAGTCTCTCTGTAAATAAATCCACTTCTTACCTATCACTTTGTCTCTCACTGAATTTTTTCTGCAATGAGACATCAATAACCTGAGCTTCATTAAGTCCTGAAACAAGGTGTCTGCTCTTAGTTGGAAGACCTTGGGTTTTGGCTGTGTTCGAGTCCTGGTCACACAGGTTAGCATCCCAAACCGGGTTTTGGCCAGGTTGGAGTCCCAGCACATGGGTTCAAGTCCCAACCTGAGATGAATGGTTTCAATATCAACAAACATTTATGCTGAAGGAAATGGGGTGGATTAATTAGTGACCTCTTGTTTATGAAAACAGAGATTCATATGATGTAAAACCCTCAATCACAAGTAATTGATTGGGTTTATTTTGGTCTTGTTCTTTAATTTAAACAATGACCAAAGTTCTTTAAATAACAATGTATATTATAATGTTATTACAATTTCTAATAAAGTCCAAAAGACTAGTTTTCTACATGGTTTTTGCTAGCAAAAGTGAATTATCAGCAGAGCAGTAAACAAAATTGTCAACTACAGATTGGCACTTGTCATCTACCTTTACAAGGATTAAATCATGTGCTAATACAGCTGCTGATTTTCTACACTTTCTGAAAGGAGTTCAGGGTGGGGAGAAAAAACAAGGCACCCTGTGCTTAGGGAAAAACTGGCAGAAAGGGTCTTCAGATAGTTAGATATTTTCAGGAGCAGATATTATGAGCCCAATTCTTGTATCTCTTCATATCTACAAAAGCACTAAAATCCTTCATGGTGATGACTGCTCCTCTTGACCAGCAGAAAATGTAGGCAAAAAATATGTGCTTGATTGCATGTATTCCCTCTTCACCAAAATCACATACATGCTGATGCTCCCCTGCCTCTTTAGAGCAACTTCTCAGAGCTGTCTGAGGTGCTGTCTTCTGAGCATAGCCTTCACTTTGCCCCAAATAAAACTTAATTCACAACTCTCACATTGTGCATATTTTTAAAGTCATCAAAATATATCCACAGTAACAAAAAGTCAAGTGACTTCTAGTAAAGGGGGGCGATGAAAGGGTTACACTCACAGACGTGATTTGAAAGCAATTTCTTTCAACAGCAGTGACCAAACAATAAGTTTAAATCTACTCTACTGGTCAGACAAGTTTTCTGGTCAGACACAAACACAGGAAAGAGGAAAGGACCTCATTTGTCTACAGTGTTTGTTTTCTGAAATAATTTGTTTTTCTAATTCAGGGAATGTCTATTGGCACCACAGAAAATTTGAGAGTTACAAAGAGAACTTTCATTAGTTGTAAATGAACAAACTGAGATTGGGAAACAAAGCTGAGGAGAACCAGCAAGAACACCTTCCAAGTGTTCTATCACTTGAAGTTCAGGCTAATTAGTCCCCTCATTTTTATTTCTCTCTCCCTTCTCTACAGCCTTAAGAAATGGAGACTTGTGGTCAACAGAGCCTGCTGGAGGCAGGACAGAAGCTGGAGAGTGCAGAGGTATCTGCACCCCTCTCCCCCAGCTAAACCATGATACCTATGTGTGCTAAGTGACTAACCCACCAGGCTCCTCTACCCATGGGATTTTCTAAGCAAGAACACTGGAGTGGGTTGCCATTTCCTCCTCCAGGGGATCTTCTTTTTTTTTCTTTTTTAAAAAATTTATTTTAAGTGGAGGCTAATTACTTAGCAATACTGTGGTGGTTTTTGCCACACATTCACACGAATCAGCCATGGGTGTACATGTGTTCCTCCAGGGGATCTTCTTGATCCAGGGATGGAACCCAGGTCTCCTACATTGTAGGTGGAGTCTTTGCCACTAGCGCCACCAGGAAAGCCCATGACACTTATATTATTAGCAGAAAACCAGGTGGCGTTAGTGGTAAAGAACCCACTTGCCAATGCAGGAGACTTGAGACATGGGTTCAACCCCTTGGTTGGGAAGCTCCCCTGGCGACGGAAATGGCAACCCACTTAAGTATTCTTGCCTGGAAAATTCCATGGACAGAGGAGCCTGGCGGGCTATAGTCCATGGGGTCGCCAAGAATCAGACACGACTGAGTGACTTAGCATGCACGCAGGCACGGTAGACGCCAGGCATGAGGAATCGCAGACATTCCCTCCCAGCTGTACCCATAACGTGGCCATCCCAAATGGGCGAGCTGTTGGGAATGGAAAGCGGTGGCAAGATCCGCTCTTTCAACTTTAAACTAGCACTTGTTGACCACCTTTTGTCTGCTAAGCTCTGTGCCACGGTGCCTCTCGGGTTTTTTTTTTTTTTTAAACAAATCCATGAGGTGGGTCGTATGACCCACAACCTTCTGAGGTAAATGTTACAGGTGGCAGGTGGAAAAAAAAAAAAAGACTCAGGGAGACGCAGTGGCATACCCTACTTCACACAGGTCAAACCTTATTTCTCTGTGAAATTCACTCCCCTTAAACCAGTACCCAGCCCCACCTTATCCCATGCCGCCCCACCCCCTGCCTCCACCGCTTCTCGCCTTCTCAGTCGTCCCAGAAATTAAAAACGAAGTGGTTGGCCGAAAAGCTCTTTAGGGGGTCTGGATTGCAGCCTGACGGCTTTACAGTTTTAGGAGCTGAAAAGTAAAACCCTCAAGGTTCTCACGTCAAAGCACCTGTTAAGGCGCAGCAGGCGCACGCCTTCCCTCTCAGCGCCGGGGACCCTGGGGCCCAAGTCTAGCCTCTCGCAAGGGCGCACGGGCTGCCACGCGCATGCGCAATGGCCTCCGGACGCACGCCGTCCCTCCACTCCCTGCCCCACCCGCGCCCGCTCCCAGGCCCTGAGGGAAATAGCGAGGGCGTATGTCTGGCTTCTGCTGGCCGTTGGCCCCCTCAGACGGTGCCCTGGCAGAGCTCTCCTCGAGGCCCGTCGCCTCCCCTCCTCCCCGGCTCTGACAACAATAGTCTAGCGTAGAGCCGGGGAGATGGGAAGAAGTCCTTCCGCGTGGCACCCCCAGGGCCTCCGGCTGGTCTGGAGTCGGCCCGCCCCGAGGGGCGTGAGGAGGGGGCGGGGCTGAGGACTTAGGACTGGGGCCCAGAGACCGCCTCCTGCCGAGCCCGAGCAGGCAGCCCAGTCTGGTGCTGAGAGAGCCATGACCGCGCTACTGGGGCTCTGGCCCGAGATGCAGGATACCTGCACCTCGCTGGGGCTGATGCTGTCGATCGTGCTGTTCATGGGGCTAGCCCGGGTGGTCACCCGGCAGCAGCTGAACGGGCCCATGGCCCACGCCTTCGTCTTGGAGTTTCTGGCCACCTTCCAGCTCTGCTTCTGCACTCATGAGTTACAACTGCTGAGTGAGCAGGAACCCCTGCACCCCACCTGGCCGCTGACGCTAATCTACTTCTTCTCAATGGTGCATGGCCTGACTCTGGTGGGCACCTCCAGCAACCCATGCGGCGTGATGATGCAGATGATGCTGGGGGGAATGTCCGCTGAGACGGGTGCGATTAGACTGTTAGCTCAGCTGATTGGTGCCCTGTGCAGCAGGTACTGCATGGGCGCCCTGTGGAGCCTGGGGCTGACCAAGTATCACGTCAGCGAGAGGAGCTTCGCTTGCAGGAATCCCATTCAAGTGGACTTGCCCAAAGCGGTCATCATAGAGGCTGTCTGCTCCTTTATTTTCCACAGCGCTTTGCTGCACTTCCAGGAGGTCCGAACCAAGCTTCGTATCCACCTGCTGTCAGCACTCATCACCTTTTTGGTTTATGCAGGTTTGTTATTCCCACAAAACACTGGGCACGTCCGGAGCTTCTATGACTTGAGACTCTTAAGTTCTTTGCCAGGATACTTTCGAAACTACTACGCTTCTGTGATGTCAGTATTGGTATTTCCATAATTCTAATCATTTTGCAGCTCATTCTTTACCGATAGGGTCCAAATATAGATCCTCAATTCAGTACTTTCTTTTTAACACCCAGAGAAAGCCACTTCTGTGCTGAAACAGAGATCATGTGAGATACTGCCAAGGGTTCAGATATCCTACAAAGGGATTGTTGTAATAGTAGAGAGGAAAGATAACATCGGCTACCTCTTGCCCACTTGGTATATAGATCCTTGCTGAGGCTCTCGCTGAAAAATGATCCTGGGTTTCAAAAGTTCCTTCCAATTTAAAGCACAAGCTACATGAATAGCTAGTAGTAAGAGTGGGAAATAAACTTCTATAATTCTATTTCTTATTTTTTACAAAATTACTTAAAATCATATATTTCCTTTCTAATTCATCTTGAAATGAACTTTTAATGGCCTGTCAAGAAAGATGTGTTTTAAAATCAAAACTTGCTTGAAATCAAAGATTTTTAAAAATTAATTCTTGAGAAAAAAATAATTCTTGAGAAATCTGCTTGATTTTTTTGTAAATCGTATTTACCTTGACAGATCTCAGATATAGTGGATATTCTAACTAGGACAGGAAAATATTCTAAATAGGATAGGGAAATTTGAAAAGCAATGATGAAGCATGTCATTTTAAATGATCATAACAGAATATTTTCACTAGAACTATATCTGAACTGTAAAATGTTTTGGAGGTAGGAATCTAATAAAAAGAATTAGTAGTAAGACTCTGTCTTCTGCCCATTGAAAGGGAAACTATGAGTAGAAGCAAACCTTAAGATAAGGACTTTTAAACATATGCTCGACTGCCTAGGTAAAATGAAAGACTTTCTGATCCATTTCACCTTCTTTAAAATCTTGTACCATCCTTTTTGTAGACTCAGATGGAAATGAGTGGTATAGGAAAGAAGGAAGGATATATGCATATTTGAGGGGTTGGTGAGTAGTTGCTTATTAAAATTTTAAGTTTGGACTAAATCAGAAACATCCCCTGTATATGAACAGAATCATCCCTTGCAAAAAGTTATACCACAATTTAGCTCTGTACTTTAATTAGATGTGGTAAACATTTAAAAGATGTTTTAGGGATTTCCCTGCTGGTCCAGTGGTTAATACTCCTCACTTCCACTGCAGTGCTAGGGGGTGGGTGCAGGTTGGATCCCTGGTCCAAGGAACTAGACTTTCACATGCCCCACAGGGACGGCCAAAACAAAAAAGTTTTAAATCAACACAATGTTATACAGAGTTCCTTATCCCTCTCTTGATAATCTATAAATTGGTATTCCTGTTTTTGTACTTTTAATACATATTTATGATTTCAACAGTAATACTGTATATAATATTAGCCAGTATCTATTTTATAAGCGACAAAGATTTTGAGAGAAGAGAAACAAGATAATATTTAAAATTATACATAAATATAAGGAGAGTTATTGGAAAGGACCCATAAAATAACAATTTAAGATATCCAGAAACGTTCTTTTCCTTCCCCTTACATTACTGACATCGACATTGCTGAAATGAGGCTACTAATTGATGGAGGAGGAGGAGAGACCGAAAGGATCACTAGAGCAGTGGTTCTCAACATTCCCTCTGCATAGGAATCACGTGGGGAGTGTTTTAAACATATCCATATTTGGGTACAGAGATTAAGATTTAATTGCTGTGGAAAAAACAAAGTAAGATTTAATTGCTGCGTGAAGGGGCCTAAGCAATGGTAGATTTAAATTTTTCCCAGGTGATCCAAATATGAAACCAGGCCCGAGAACCACTGCTCGAGTCTATATTTTGCTGGTCAGTTCATCACAGCCACTAGTCACATGTAATTATCAACTAAAATATTCAATTCTTCAGTCACTATAACAACATTTCGAGTACTCAATAGCCATGTGTGGCTAGTGAGTACCATATAGGACAGCGATGAAAACTGCAGGAACAGAACCTAACAATTATTTATTGTTGTTACAGATATTAATTATTATGATGTTCCTTTTCTGCCAAATAAGGGAGATAAGAATATTCACTGGGCGCATGCAAGCATATAGGAAATTTATGAGTTTTGGTATTAATCCTTACAACAACCCACTGATGAATAAATACATTATTCCCATTTTAAGTAAAGTAAGTGAGGGTTAGGAACGTTTAATGACTTGTTCAAGATCACACAGCTATTAACAGAATAAGCTGGAACGATGGTTCAGATTTACACTAAAGCTTATACTCATTATCAGCATTTTACAGCATGCTCCTAAAAAGTAACAAAAATATAAACATACAGTTGAATATTGTTCAGCCATGAAAAGGAATGAAGTTCTGATACATGCTACCATAGGAATGAACCTTGAAAACATTATGCTAAGTAAAATAAGCCAGACACAAAGGGACAAATGTTATATGACTTCACTTTATATGAAATATTCAGAATAGGCAAATTCACAGAGTCAGAAAGTAGAATAGAGGTTACCATGGGTTGGGCAGCAAGGAGGAATAGGGATTTTTTTGTTTAATGGGTACAATTTCTGTTTGGGGCAATAGAAAATTTCAGAAATAGTGATGATGGTTGAACATTATAACTAGTGCCATGAATATACACTTTTAAATGGTTAAAATGGCATATGTTATATTTTACCATAACGTAACAAAATTTAACAAAGGATTGTTACCAAATAAATTTAGCAAACACTGAATTAAACAGATTTTCTAATTTAAGACTCACAAAGTTTTACTATGCTACTGTTTATAGTGAAACTCCAAGAGAAAGATATGGAACAGTTTTTCAAACATAGGAATACTTTTGTCTAGGAGTGTGTAGTAGAAGAGAGAATACTTTGGGAAATGCTGCACGAAGGCCATATCACTCCCCATTATTTTCTATGGATATAAATCATAACTTTAGGTCAGAGCTATTTAAATAGAGTGAATTGTTTTAGGACTAGCTCAGTGTGTATCTCATCAGGCAGACATGAGGACTTTGCAGGAAGGAGTTAAGAATAGATAGGGAAGGGAAGGCAGGGGAAGCATTAGCTAAGTCAGGAATTGTTACAAGTTACTTCAATATGTCACTCTCTCTCATTTTTTAATTTCTAAAATACTATTGGGCTTCCCTGGTGGCTTAGCAGTAAAGACTCCACCTGCAATGCAGGAGACCACCTGCAATGCAGGAGACATGACTTCGATCCCTAGGTTGGGAAGATCCCCTGGAGTAGGAAATGGCAACCCACTCCAATACTCTTGCCTGGGAAATCCCATGGACAGAGGAGTCTGGCAGGCTACAGTCTATCGGGTTTTAAGAGTAGGACACAACTTCGCAACTAAACCACCACCACCAAGATAATATTAGTATTGGTTTGACTAAGTTGCATGCTGGGATATTTCTTTAATCACCTGCATTTGAGGATACCCAGAAGTCACTACGGAGAAGGCGATGGCACCCCACTCCAGTACTCTTGCCTGGAAAATCCCATGGATGGAGGAGCCTGGTGGGCTGCAGTCCATGGGGTCGCTAAGAGTCGGACACGACTGAGAGACTTCACTTTCACTTTTCACTTTCATGCATTGGAGAAGGAAATGGCAATCCACTCCAGTGTTCTTGCCTAGAGAATCCCAGGGACGGGGGAGCCTGGTGGGCTGCCATCTCTGGGGTCGCACAGAGTCGGACATGACTGAAGCGACTTAGCAGCAGCAGCAGCAGAAGTCACTAATACAGGTCATATCAAAAGAACTGATTATTTAAGCTTATAGAACATAACTGTTCAGCAACAGAGCTACAGGCTCCTTGGATAGCCAATGACTAAGCATCTGATTACATGTTTATTGATTTAGCACCCTGCACATTTGTGCAGATGGAGGCCACTGATGTCTTTAACACTTATGTATTTATTGGCTTCCCAAATAAAGTGAAAAAAAGCTTTGTGAGTTATTAACATATTAAAACTATAAAACTATTAATGCAAATTTCAAGCAAATCTTCCTTTAGGAAGGTTTAGGTTTGGGGAGAATTTGGTTCAATGACTAGGATAAGAGAGAACTGCATAAATTAATTAGATATTGGAAAAAAATCTATTTTACACATCCAAGTAGGTTGTCTTTCTTACTGTACCCTGTTCATTTCCTTTGCAGAACTTTTAGTTATATACTTGTTTTCTGATGTAATGCCTGTCTTCCTCCACCAGACAGTAAGCTTTATGAGTACAGAGACTAAAATTGTTTTATTCATTATGAAACATAACCAGGACTGAGCATAGTGTCACCTGTTACAAATAAATACTCATTATTTTTAGAATGAGTAAAATTAATGAAATAGCAAAGTCTATTCACTTAAAAAAATCAAAAGAAATAATACATATCTGGGTATTCCATATTTTATGTCTAAGAGCTTCCAAAATAAGCCTAATAAAATGTCCAAAGTAATTGCATTTTTACTCCATTCAGGAGCTTTTGGAATCCTTGTAAGTCATGAAGAATTTGGATAGATTTGTCAAAGAAGGGAGCTAACTCCTTTATAAATAAATAAATATATATATATATATATATATTTACTTTTAATACCATAATACCATATGGTTTTTAGAACCATAATGACATCGGTTCTAATCTACAAATGAAAAACAGCTTCAAACAAGGGACAAAATATTTTTTTGTTGTTTTTCTCATGCCAGTATAATACAGTGGTAAAGAGCATAAGCCTCTTGGAGTTGGACCGTGTCCTTAGGATCGATAATTTAGGTCTGTTTCCTCATCCTTAAAATGGAGAATAATGCTATCACTTCAGACTATCATGAAAAATAATGTACTCCAAGTTCTTCCCACAGTAACTGGCATAGATGTCTGGTCACTTTATAAATTAGTTAATTGACACTCTAGCTTTTATACAAGTCTTGCATGATTTTAGTGTCATTCTGTCACAGAGAACTTGATTTGCTTTAGGAGTGCTGAGACACAGAAGTGCCTATAATTACCAGATTTGGAACTCTGTCTTTTGACTGTCCTAATTTCACCAAGTTCACACTGTCCTCTGAGATTCTTGGCAGCCAGCTGGATCTCCCTGTTGATATCTCTTCTTCAACAGGTGTTATGGCTTCCTCCCTCCAGACATCAATACATAGTAACTAATTTTTCAGAGTCATTTTCTCCAAGTTCTGTGCCTGGTGGATAATTCTTACTTTTTAAATTCATACTTAGCTACAAAATACATGAATGTGTTCTTTTTGTAAATAATGGAAACACTACCAATGAGACTCTCAATGCCTTTTGATTACCATCCTTCATGCCTGTCCCCTCTCCTTCCCTGCCTCCTCTTCTCACCAGTATAGTCCTCTGTGTGTGCGTGTCCTTCCAAACTCTAAAGTATATTTATTGTACATATTGATAGGACCCTACAGAAACTATTTTATGTGTGTTCATATTAAGATGAATCATACCTTACTTTCTGCAGTTTTTTTAGTGGTGTGGCTCAATGATACTATCTTGGAGATCTGTGTTAGTAAAGAGATCTTTCTTATTATTTGAATACTGAACAGCATTCCAAATTAATAATAATTAAAAGTTATTTATTTAGCTATTTTATGAATTAACATTTAGGTTTTTCCCAGTTTGTTGCTATTATAAACAAACAACCTTGTACATGTCTACTAGTATACAGGTACCAGTTCTCTAGGACAGTAGTTTTCAACAGAACAATTTTGGCAACATCTGGGAACATTTTTGTTTGTTATATGGGGAAAATGAATATGCAACTGACATTTAATGAGTCAAGGCTAGGAATGCTAAAAATCCCACAGTGCATAGGAGAACCCCAACAAAGAATGATCCAGCCTAAAATATCAAAGCCAATGCCATGTTTTGGACCTTTTGTTGACACAATGGATTTCTGAATCAGTTAACTTACCCTTAATGCTTAAAATAACAATTTTTTTTCCCATAATTTTGTGGGTTAGATAGGAAATTCCCCTGAGATCATATAGCTGGACAGTTGGTTTCTTTGGAAGAGCAAAGGTGCTTCACTCATGTGTCCAGCAGTTAACAGCCATCTAAGATACCTCAGTTTTTTTCCTTGTGGCCTCTCATCCTCCATCAGCCTAGACCAACTCATGTACATGGTGAGCACATTGTTCCAACACAGCAAGGAGTAGAAGCCAATGATGGATTTATTGAGACCTGAACCTAGAATTCAGTGTTGCTCCTCACATTCAGAATTCACATAGCATCACTTCTGCTGCATTCTATTTGTTAATGCAAGTTGCAAAGCCAGTCCATACTCAAAAGAGAGGAACAGACTTGTACATCTTAGGAGAAGCAGCATCTACCAAGTCATACTGAGCAGAACTGGTGATGGGAGGATTAGAAGACAAAGAGTATGAACTAACTGGAGGTTTAGTGTGGTATAAGACCAAATGATAGTGTTCTTAGACCTAATAGAAATACCAAAGACCTAATGGGAATACTGAAGCAAACTAATTATGAAGGCAATGGTTGTCTATTGATAAATGCCTTAAAAAAATCACAGGTCACTTGTATTATCACTGTACATATTACATTATATTTTATTGTATAATCTGTGTGGAAAGATTTGTGTGAGTTCTTACCTTTCTGTTCATGGTGTCCAGAACATAAGAACTCAGTAATTTTTTGTGGCATTAATTTGAAATGACCACATGCCAACCAAATAATTCTGCTGGGCCCTGGCAGTTGCAGGCTCAACATTCCAAGATTTGACTATTCAAGAGTGGTTCTGAAGGTCCATGATGTGATGTCATTTATAATTGCCGAGGCATGAATATGAATCATGCCGTGAGGCTGGCATGCTAAGAAAAAACTCTTAGCCGTGGAGTGAACTCAGTTCATTTCTTAACATCTTTATCTCAACACAGCTTCAATGTTTTCAGCCTGTCAAGTGTGAAATTTTATGAAAAGGTCACTTAATTTCCAATTTTATTTCACGGCATTTTATAAAAACAGTTAACATGCTCTTGTAGCATGTGTCCATGTAAAATTTGTGAAGATCTCTGATCTGTTGCTGTGGCTAAGTTGGAGGCAGATGAGTGTGCTCAAGCTTCCACATGGAACAACCACCAGAAATGTCTCTATCTCAGGGATACAATCAGGGTATGTTCTGAAAAGCTGAGCCAGTTTTGGTGAGTACCACTGGACAGCCAGTCCAACCTCTTTCGCTTTTCCTCACTTGCTGTGTGGCCACAGCTATCAAATTCCTGGGCCCCATCTCAGAAAGAGACCCTAAGTGAAGAGCTGGACCCTAAGTCGTGAAGAGCTGGACCCTAAGTCCTGAAAAGCAGGCAACAGTTAGAATTTGTGCTGATCTTTCATAATTACTCAGTCACTTCTTTTTTTATTAAAATTTTTTTCTGTAACCACTTTGTTGAGATATAATTCACATACCATTCACAATCACTTCTTTAGGGCTTTGTTGACAAGTAAAAGTGGAATCAATGATAATGCTTTGGTCTAGTTTACTTTTTGTTCCAACACCAAGGTTATTTCTGTTCAAGAGGATCCTGGGGTATTGTACCCATTTTAACAACATTTTCATTATATTTTTATTAATTTAAGTTGAATGTTAAGGGCAGCAAAATCTGTTTTATAAAAGTGTAGGAATACTAATAGAGCAGGTTAACTTTCAATGTGTATTCATAATATACTACAGCAAAAGCACTGGATGAAAATTCTTAATGTCCTTTGTCGTCCTGCTTTTTTTGCACCTGGCATATTATAATCTATAATCTATTTTTATATTCTATAATATGCCAGGTGATTCTGCAAAGGAAAATTACAGAATAAAAAAACTTAAATACCCAAAATAAAAGTTTTATTTAGTAATCCCTGTATTTCTAGTTGCAAGAAAATGTAAGATATATGGTTTGGTATCATTCTGGTTAATATGTATTACAGGAGGAAGTCTAACAGGAGCTGTATTTAATCCAACTTTGGCACTTTCACTGCATTTCAAGTGTTTTGATGAAGCATTCCTTCAATTTTTTATAGTATATTGGCTGTCTCCTTCTTTAGGTAAGTATATTTTTATTCAATATGATGAAAAGATTAGGATATACTAAAATGCGATATGGAATGTCACAAAAAAGATATGAAATATTATGTCTGAAATAACATTTTATTTTGTGCAGTATCCGTTAAAACTGCTTTTGTCTTCAAGGAAACAAGTTAAGAATAGTAAGTTTGAAGTTTAATCTCTCTTTAATATGCCCTTAGATATGAGGGCAAAGAAGTGAGGAGTGATTACTTCCACTAAAAAATAATCTTTTTTTTTTTGCTAAAGGAATTTGTTTTTTCAAGTTTTTGAGCTCCAGATAAAATACTATTTAGCTCATTTGACCCATTTTGTCAAACAGCATTTCATGAAACAATACAGAACTATAATAAATGTAGTTTTAAAATTTTCCACAAATTGCATTCCCGTTATTTCTATCTGGGTCAAATATGTAAAACTCTTCTTCTCAAATAGGTCAAATAACACAAAAAAAGTTACAAAATAACTGTAATCATGATATGCATATCCTTATATAAGTTATCAGCATTTCTTGATTTTGTTTAATCATCTGTTTTAAGCCTGACTGTAATTCACAGCTATAAATGAATATGAGGATAACTGGCCTTCTATTAGTTCATTCTTCTTTTTATCCATAGTTTGCATTTTGTTTCTTGTTGCTCATTTCTGTTAAAAAAAAAAAAAGGGCAGGGGAAAGGGAGGGTACCTACAGAAGAGAACATTGGCATAACAGATTTGAATAGCCATGACACTTTACTCCTCCCATTCACCCTCCATTCCTGTCATTTAGGACTTTTCCTCACATTTAGCATCTGTTATGCTGAGTAATATCTATACTAAACATGAAGAATATCAGAAGGAAACTGTATTTTAAACTGCTAATAATGGTAACTTTTTTTCATCTATTCATTACTAGTGTTTTCCAGTAACTTCTTCAAAGATAAATTATCTGTTCATGATTTTTAAGAAGTAAAAAAAGGTCACTGAAGTTCACAAAGAAGTTAAAAAGGTCACTAATTGGACAGGTCTACTAATAGTTTTTTTTTTTTAATATTTATTTATTTGGCTGCACCAGGTCTTCATTGTGGCACATGGGATCATTGATCTTCATTATGGCACATGGGATCTTTTTTTTCCAGTCATGGCATATGGGATCTAGTTGTGGCATGCCAACTCGTAGGTGCGGCACGTAGGATCTAGTTCCCTGACCAGGGATTGAACCCAGGCACCCTGCCACCTCCTCCAAATTAATAAAATGTTAGAAATGTGACTGTAAGGATGTATATAGAATTCATTCTCTAGCTTATACATTTCATATAATGAAAATTAGCAAATGCTATTTGATTCTATAAAATTGCAACTTCATTTTAGAAAGTTTTAAACATGTCTTATTTTCTAACTCCAACTTTATAAAGAAAATGTCAAATTTTGTGAATTTGATTCTGATTTTTTTTTTTTAATCTAAAGCTTCTGGTTGCAAAACAGGCTCATCTCTTTAAAATTTGTTATCCAAATATTAGTCAAACCTTAATTTCCTCTTATCAAACAGGAGTAAATTATCAAATCTGCATGTGATAAAAACACATTGTTAATCTAAGTTTAATTGATATAGAGCGTTAAGCCTACCTTTAATCAACCCTTAATATTCACTGAAAGGATTGATGCTGAAGCTGAAGCTCCAGTAATTTTGACTACCTGAGAAAAGGTGACTCATTGGAAAAGACTCTGATCTGGCAAAGATGGAAGGCAAAAGGAGAAGGGGGTGGCAGAGGATGAGATAGTTAGAAAGCATCACTGACTCAACGGACATGAATTTGAGCAAACACCAGGAGACAGGGAAGGACAAAGAAGCCCGGCATGCTGCAGTCCATGGGGTCACAAAGAGTCCGACACAACTTAGTGACTGAACAACAATAGAGCTTTAAACCTATATACGTTAAGATAAAACCATTAACCAGCACAGACTTCTCTTAGTGATTTGAGTCCCATGGCTAAGTCCCCTCTATCTCTGTTTCCCATTGAAAAATTTAAAATCTTTAATATAAAAATGTCTTTTAAATTACCTATTATACATTACATATGCTAGATTTATCTGATATGACCTTAAAAATGAAAATTTACTAATGTGATTTTTAAAAGCATATTTATATTCAAGTTTTAAAATGTCAACTGAAATTTCTGTTTCAGAAACTTTGCTTAATACAATTCTAAAAGCTACTAATGGTTGAGATTAAAATGGAGACCCAAGTCAAGTTTCTCATGTAGCAAGTCAGTAATAGAGCTAGATATAGAACTCCAGATCTTTCTATTTTATTTATCCTTTGAATTTATTATTTAGATCCTACTGGTTTTTCCAAGTATGTACTGTTTTTAATGATTCATGGTTGAAGAAAAATCATGTGAGAACATTAGACTTTAAAATATCTACATGATGGAACTTCCCTGGTGGTCCAGTGGTTAAAACTCCATGCTTCTACCGCAGGAGGCATGGGTTCGATCACTGGTTGGGGAACGAAGATCCCGCATGTCATGTGCTACAGCCAAAAATAAATAAAACAAAATATCTACAGTTTTATGTAGAAGTGATATAGCTAATTCTTTTAAACACACCTCTACAATAATCTCTTAGTAAGTAATTGTATATAATCTTAAATTATAATCACTGATCATAAACTTCTTAAAGATTGTATTGTTTTATTTTACTGTTTGTCTTTCAGGTATATTGCTGATGATTTTGATGTTCAATTTTTTCCTTCCATGGCTGTATGACAACCACACAACTAATAAAAAGGAGTAACTATTCTAAAAGACTCAGCCTAAATTACAGGACAGTCAAGCTCGATGTGATAAAGATTTTATCACCTAATATTCAACACTGGTTGCATTGGATTCATCAATATTATCTTCCTTTGAAGAAGCTGCCTTAGAGCTTTCATCACTGGAACTTAAAAAAAAAATTACTGTGAAAATGAGGTATCCTGTGTTTCTCAGTTAAGGCTTGTTCTTTTAAGTGTGTATTAAGTGCTGCTAGAAAAGACTCTACATTAAGTATAAATCTCAAGTGATAATTGTTAATTTTGATGAAAAAGAAACTAAGTACAGGGTGAGAAGGGAAAGATGATGGTGGGACCAAGAAAGAGTATGTGTATCAGGTGTCATCTGAACGAGCAAGATTTTTAACCAAAGTACAACCAGTCATGCTTACAGAACTGGAGAGGGATACTTCTCAGCCACTACCTCACACAGTGATACCATCAGCAGTGTCATCTTTCAATAGGAAAGTTGCTATTAGAAGTAGACATCTACTGATACTCACGGGGATTCCTGAATTTTAAATATATTCTAATTTAAAATATTTTCTCTAAATAGGCAATTTCAGAAGCTTTAGGTGAGCTGTCATTCTTTAACAGACTTTACTAAAGCACTCATACAAAGTTTAAGCTTTTCACATTCTCATTTGATTGTAACAGCTACTTTATGAAGTACGTAGGGCATGTATTTTTAATCTCCATTTTACAGATAAGGAAACTAAGTCTGGAAGGGAGTTTACTGCTCTGCCTAAGGTGAAACACAGTCAAATACCATCTTTAGACTTCTACTTCAATATAAAAATATCTTCTCAGTCATCATTAAGACTAAAGGAAAACTGGAGATTTTGAAGAAACATTAAATATTTTATAATGTTACAGTCTGTTTAGGAATTAACAGCTTTTTTCAGGCTTAAAGAACCTTCAAGTTTTCCTCTATTAGAAGCTTTCTTTTATTAAAGTTCAGAAAGGCTAAGTATGTTTTTCTTCAAAGGAATTCCATCATCAAGGTCAGAAATGAAAGCAATAAGAAAGAAAAAGTTGGGGAGGGGGATGAAATAAGATCTGTTGAGTAATATCTGTTAAGCAAAGGATAAACTGCCAGGTGATTTAAGTGCTGCTTGGTGATCGGCCTGTGATAGTCACTCTTCATGAACCTGCAGACTGAACTCAAAAGCTGCAGGCTACCCAGCAAGGCAGCCAGTTTGAGGGTCATGGACTTTGACTCTTGAACTTAACACAGACGGTAGTAGTTTCTATTTTAAAAAGCAGAGTTCATAAAATTGCAACAATGGCTAAATGGAATCTCTGACTTGTTTCATTTGATCTGCACAGTATTTCAAACAAGTTAGTATTTGTACTATTTTTTTTAAAACACAAAAGTCCACAGTTCTAGCTTCTCTTGAAAAAAAAAAAAAAAAAAAAAAGATGAGTCAACATTACGGCTGAATTCTGCTATTACAACTACACAAAATAACTGGTCCCAGGACTTCCCTGGTGGTCCAGTAGCTAAGACTCTGACCTCCCAATGCAGGAGGCCTAGGTTCGATCCCTGGTCAGGGAACTAGATCCCACATGCCTCAACTAAAGATCTCCCATGCCACAACTAAGACCCAGTGCAGCCAAATAAATAAAATAAAATAAAAAAGACTGGTCCCTTTAAAATAATCCCTTTGCCACTCCCTATGTCTTCCAAACATGAAGCTGAATTTCACTTGTTTCATTACTTTTTCTGTACATAGTTCTTAAAAATTCATATCTCTTTATCATGAGACTGTGGTTTAAGAAAACTGAGTATTAATTTGTGAAAATACCCAGCTCTCTAAACTTCACTTCTCAGAATTAGAGCTTATGACTTCTGATGACATGGTTTCCCCTTGCAGCCCTCTCAAATGGTAGCTTGGCTCTTTTATCTGCTGCCTCCATTAATAACGTCATCAGACCATGCCATCTTCTACCTAAGTACTCCTTCCTGCAGTTCTATCTACTGTATCTACTGTACAGCCCCCTCAATTCCTTGATCTTTTAGGAAGGTAGTTCCTTTCTCACTCATTCTCTACACTACTCCAGTTACGTTTGCTGGTGATTTCAATACTTACAAAGATGATCCTTCTAGTACCTTGGCCTCCCACTTCATTGGCTGAACTTGAAAGGCTCTTCAGTAATTTTTCCTTTCTCTTCTGCCTCAGCTACAAATTTTGTCATAACCTTGAGCTTGTCATTACCAATAACTCAGACTCTTCTCTGACCTCAAACACCTCTTTCCCCAACCACTAACCCCTTTCTCCAGCTCACTTCACCCTACTTTCTTTATCTCCAATGATACTTTGAACCTCCATGGGGAACTTGGGTCCATTGATACTACCACCATCTCTCTCCCCTATCAATTACTCTCTTCTGAAGCAGCTTAAATTACACTCTTGCATAGAATCTTAATTCCCTTGTTCCTCTAACTCCTCATGCTCACATGGCTTAATCAAAATTTAATTAATTCCAACTGTCTACTTATTCCATGCCTGCCTCCATACATGAAATATAAGAAAAACTGGGTAGCAGTAGGAAAGTTCTTTCAAAGACTTGCTATAAACAAAGAAAATGTGGGTGGTATCTAAAGGGGGAAATTGGGAAGATTTGGGAGAATGGCATTGAAACATGTAAAATATCATGTATGTAATGAGTTGCCAGTCCAGGTTCGACGCACGATACTGGATGCTTGGGGCTGGTGCACTGGGACGACCCAGAGGGATGGAATGGGGAGGGAGGAGGGAGGAGGGTTCAGGATGGGGAACACATGTATACCTGTGGCGGATTCATTTTGATATTTGGCAAAACTAATACAGTTATGTAAAGTTTAAAAATAAAATAAAATTAAAAAAAAAAAAAATAAAGGGGGAAATTGGATCAAGAAAGAATTTCTTTTTTTAAGGTGGGAAAGATACTGGCATGTTTACATGCTGAGAGGAATGATGCAGTAGAGAAAATGATGATGTCGGAAAGGGAGGGGAGATTTAGGTTCAGTTTTTAATAGCTAAGAAAAGATAAAAGCAAATGCACAACTGAAGGGGCAGGCCTTAGCTAGAAGCACAGACAGATGGTTCATAGAAACAGAACAAAAGGTAAGAATATATGGGCAGAAGAAGAGTTAGGTAAGCAGATGTGATGATGTGAGTCTGAAGAAGTTCAATTTTCCTCTTCCCATTTTTTTCTTGAAGCATTCTAGTCAGGCCTTCAACTCCACCATTCCACTGAAATTCTTGCCAAGCCCATCAATGACTTTAATGTTGTTAAGTCAACGTCTCATACTTCTTACCTATCAGCAGCATTTGCTACAGTTTATTGCTTTCTCCTTGTGAATCACTTCACTTCCCCAAAATCATTGTCTTCTCAGTTTATTCTTCCTCCTTTCCTCCAAACTAAATGATGCCTTCCCAGGGCTCAGTCCTCTGAGCTCTTTTCTATTTCTACTTACTCCCTGGGTAATTTTACCCAAACTTGTGGTTTTATAGCAACTATATCATAACTGCCAAATTTCTATGTCCAGCTTATACAACCGTCCTGAACTCTAGACTCATATCCATCTGTATATGAAACATCTACACTTTGTTGTCTAATATATAACTCAATACATGCAGCTCTAGTTAATTCAAATTGCAAAGTATATCCATTCTATTGGTGGTATTTGTAGTTATTCAATATTAAATCAATGCTTTAATAAACATTCTTGTGCATATGTGTTTTTCTAGGGTAGTAGGCTTTCGTACTTTTCATTATGGCCTACCAGCATAGTTTGGTCAAGCCTCCATCTACTTCAGTTCAGTTCAGTTCAGTCGCTCAGTCGTGTCAGACTCTTTGCAACCCCATGAATTGCAGCATGCCAGGCCTCCCTGTCCATCACCAACTCCCGGAGTTTACTCAAACTCATGTCCATCAAGTTGGTGATGCCATCCAGCCATCTCATTCTCTGTCGTCCCCTTCTCCTCCTGCCCCCAATCCCTCCCAGCATCACAGTCTTTTCCAATGAGTCAACTCTTCACATGAGATGGCCAAAGTACTGGAGTTTCAGCTTTAGCATCAGTCCTTCCAAAGAATACCCAGGACTGATCTCCTTCAGAATGGACTGGTTGGATCTCCTTGCAGTCCAAGGGACTCTCAAGAGTCTTCTCCAACACCACAGTTCAAAAGCATCAATTCTTCGGCGCTCAGCTTTCTTCACAGTCCAACTCTCACATCCATACATGACCACAGGAAAAACCATAGCCTTGACTAGATGAACCTTTGTTGGCAAAGTAATGTCTCTGCTTTTGAATATGCTATCTAGGTTGGTCATAACTTTCCTTCCAAGGAGTAAGCGTCTTTTAATTTCATGGCTGCAGTCACCATCTGCAGTGATTTTGGAGCCCCCCAAAATAAAGTCTGACACTGTTTCCACTGTTTCCCCATCTATTTCCCATGAAGTGATGGGACCAGATGCCAAGATCTTAGTTTTCTGAATGTTGAGCTTTAAACCAACTTTTACACTCTCCTCTTACTCATACCCAAATTATTGCAATAATTTCATGTTTCTATTGAGTGATCCTATTAAAGCAATCAAATCATGCAGCACCTATTTCAGACTGAAAGGCATATATTCCTTGATTTAACTACTACAAAACCGTTGGTGTAAAACATTAATGTGCTGGGAAAAGCTGCACATGAATCAGTGTGATTTCTGGGTATATGGACAGCACTGCCCAATATTTAGCAATTATGAGCTGGTTCACATTATTTAAAAACATGCTATAGCAAAACTGTATTAGACTGCTAGGGCTAGAATAACTACACTTGATAGCATCCTACATAAGGAAGAATTCCACGACTTCTTGCTTTTAAATGCACACAAGATTCCACAACTTCTTGATTTTAAAAGACAGCATAAACAAAATGAAGACATGTCACAGACTAGGATACTGGAGTCCAGAATATATAAAGGACAGACGAGTAAGAAAAAAAATTAGGCAAAAAAACATGAGAGTCAAATGTACAAAGCAGAAAGGTGTTCAATCTCACTAACCATCAGGAATATGGAAATTACAATCATGATGAAATTCTACTTTCATATTCATCAGGTTGGCAGAAATTCAGAAGTCTGGAAATATCAAAAATATTAGGAGGAAACTATTACTTTAAATAGCCACAATCATTTTGGAGCACTATTTAGCAAAATCTAGCAAAGTTTAAGGTTTACATATTTAAATGAAATTTTTTGGGAGATTAGCAGAAATTAACATTTGTGGGTCCTACTGGCTGGAAAAATACTTATTGTAGATGAAATGAAAGCTACTGCAACACACACACACACACACATGCATACAAGTATAAGACATGCATTAGAATATCTGCTGCGGCACTGCTTTAATAATGAATAACTGGAATCTAACATGCCCATTATGAGAATGAATGAGCTGTGCTAGAGAGCTGCCTGTATCAAACTTTAAAAAAAGGACATTTCTTTGGACACATCTCTATTGGCTGCATCTGGCCTGAGTTGTGGTATATGGATCTTTGTCACATGGGACCTTTCACTGTGGCACATGAATTCTCTACCTGTGGTGTGAGGGCTCAGCAGTTGCAGCTTGTGGGTTCTCTAGCAGGGTCAGCAGTTGAGGCATTGGGCTTAGTTTCTCCATGGTATGTGGGATCTTAGTTCTCTGACCAGAGATCAAACCCGTAGCCCCTGCATTGCAAGGTGGATTCTTAACCACTGGAACACAAGGGAAGTCCTTATTGACTTGAATGAAACTATTACAGTGCTAAGTAGGAAAAATGGCAGAAAGATTCAATTAGTAATAGTTACAAAACATGCAACCCAATACTATGTAATGTTTATAGGATATATACTCATGGAGCAAAAATGCGAACACATACATAGTTATGATAAATACCAAGTGGGGATAGTGGTTATTCCACTATTTGAGATAGTGGTTACAAAGGGAGCTTTAATTGTATGTGAGTTATGTTGGGTATGTGTTACATTAGTCTTTTTTTAAACTGAAGTATAGCTGCTGCTGCTGCTAAGTTGCTTCAGTTGTGTCCGACTCTGTGCGACCCCATAGAGTCTGGCAGCCCACCAGGCTCCCCCGTCCCTGGGATTCTCCAGGCAAGAATACTGGAGTGGGTTGCCATTTCCTTCTCCAATGCAGGAAAGTGAAAAGTGAAAGTGAAGTCGCTCAGACGTGTCCAACTCCTAGCGACCCCATGGACTGCAGCCTACCAGGCTCCTCTGTCCATGGGATTTTCCAGGCAAGAGTACTGGAGTGGGTTGCCATTGCCTTCTCCCGAAGTATAGTTAAGAACAAGGTTATTTTCATGTGTATAGTATAGTGATTGTAATACAGATTATACTTCATTAAGTTATTACAAGATAATGGCTATAATTCCCTATGCTATGCAATATGTCCATGTTGCTTATCTACTTTTTACATGATATTAATAGCTCATATCTGCTAATCTCATATCTCAAATTTGTTCCTTCTCCATTTCTTCCCTTTGGTAACCACAAGTTTGTTTTCTATATCTGTGAGTCTGTTTTGCATATACATTCATTTGTATTATTTTTCAATTCCACATATGTGATATCATACAGTATTTGTTTTTTTCCTGACTTATTTCACTAAACATAATATTCTCTAGGTAACATTAGTCTTAATACACCAAAAATATTTCATAACACAAATTATTTATAAAATTAGGTAATAACTAACTTTTCCTTTACCTGCAGAATTTTGTATTTAAACAATGAATGACAGTTATAAATTTTCTGATTTTTTGAAACTCTAAACTGTTTCTAAACTCTAAACTGACATACAGGGACTTCCCTGGTGGTCCCATGGTTAAGAATCCACTGTGCAAGCAGGGGATGTGGGTTGGATCTCTGGTCAGTGAACTAAGATCTCACCCTCCACTGGGGAACTCCCATGAGATCTGGAGCCTGTGAGCCACAACAAAGACCCCACATGCCACAACTAAGACTTGACACAGCCAAGTAAATAAATAAAAATAAATGACAATATAAAGCCCAAATCCCCATTCCTCAGATTAAAAAAAAAAAAAATACACGGAGAAAGAAATGGTAACCCACTCCAGTATTCTTGCCTGGAAAAATCCATGGACAGAGGAACCTGGTGGGCTGTAGTCCATGGGGTTACATGACTGAGCACGCGTGCATGAGGGTTGAGGGAGATGGGTTGGTAGCAATAATAAACTGGTAGAATAAAAAAATACAACTGGGCAGGGGACAGGTTAGTTTTCTGGTAACACCATAACAAAGTACCATAAATGAGGTGGTTTAGAGTAAGAGAAATTTATTTTCTCACAGCTCTGGAGGTCAGAAGTCCAAGGTCAAGATGTCAGAAGTCATGACCCCTCTTAAAGGCACTAGGGAAGGATCTGTTCTGGACCTTTCTCCTAGCTCTGGTAGCCTCAGGCATTCCTCTGCTTGTACATGCCTCACTATAGCCGTCCATCTTTACATGGCTTTCCCTCTGTCCATGTCATCTCTGTGTCCAAATTCTCCCTTCAGATAAGAACATGTCCCTCCAGTAATGTTAGATTAGGGCTCATCCTAATGACTTCATTTTAACTTGATTACCTCTGTAAAGACCTTATTTCCAAATAAAGTCACACTCAGGCACTGGGTGTTAGGACTTCAACATCTTTTTGAGGGGAGACAACTCAACTCATGAAGAGGGAAAAAAAACTCAGTTTCCCTCCTACCTCTGTCCCCTACCTCTCCGAGAAATAACTTGCTCATGTATCATGTATATGCACATGACATATATAATCCCCACTGTAATTAATGGACCTTGGAGCTTACTGAGTATTGGTACACAGGCTCTATTTTTTTTAAGGGATATAGTTTTCCATTGTACAGAGGTACTGTAAATAATTTACTCAGTGGGAGGAGGGTTCGGGACTGGGGGTGGGGGACACATGTACACCCATGGCTGATTCATGTCAATGTATGGCAAAAACCACTACAATACTGTAAAGTAATTAGCCTCCAACTAAAATAAATAAATACATTAAAAAAAAATAGTTCACTCAGGCTTAATTATAGATATTGAGTTTATTGTCAGTCTTTTACAAATAAAGATACTATTCATATCCTTGTGCTTAGACTTTTCCTAGTGTGAAAATTTATCTTTTAAATAAATTCCTTTAAGTGAAGTTTTTGGGTCTCTCATGGGCATTTTATTATTATTTTTATACTCAGCAGGTGGTCTGGATCCTTTTTTTTTAATTGGAGGACTCAGGTGCACTTTCAATTTTGACTTATCTGGTGGCACAGTGGATAGGAATCTGCCTGCCAATATGGGGGACACGGATTTGATCCCTGGTCCAGGAAGATTCCACATGCCTCGGAGCAAATAAGCCCACGCGCTGTAACTACTGAGCTGCACGCTGCAACTACTGCACAGCTTCCCTACAGATTATGCTTTGCAACAAGAGAAGCTACCGCAATGAGAAGCCCTTGCGCCAAAGTGAACAGTAGCGCCAAAACTAGAGAAAGCCCCTGCAAAGCAACGAAGACCCAGCACAGCCAAACATTTTTTAATTAAAAAAGTTTTGACAAACAGTATGTCCCTCAGTTTCTATAAAAATCTTCCTTAACTTTAATTAAATACAACCTCAATTTATAAAGTTTTTTTTTTAAGGTTTAGGCTTGCAATTGTTGTTTGGTTGCTAAGCCTCAGTGTCTCTTTTGCAACCCCATGGACTGTAACCCACCAGGCTCCTCTGTCCATGGGATTTCCTAAGCAAGAATACTAGAGTGGATTGCCATTTCCTTCTCCAGGGGATCTTTCTGACTCAGGGATTGAACCCATTTCTCCTGCACTGAAGGCAGATTCTTTACCACTAAGCTACCAGGGAAGCCCAGCTGTAAATTTTGCAAACCAGTATCCAAGGACCTTTTCTATTTGGGGTAATCTACCACTGTGAGAACCTGGGCAGAGGGCGTGCCCTTCCACAACAGAAGCTGAACAGACCAGATGTTCCTGTTTTCTGGCAACACACAGAGTACCAACCAGGACCTTGTGGTCAGTCACTCAAAGACATTAAAACAATTAAATCAGCCTAACACCCAGAGGAATCACATCTTATGTAAACCAATTGGCGTTCCTAACCTTTTTCTGAGCCTGGTTTATTTCAGCTTTCATGTCCATTTCGTGAGCTACCAAATAGCCTTCTAATACTTTATTTTTCCTGCTTAAATTAGCCAGTTTTGGATTTATTTACAACCAGAATTTAGGCTGGTAATTTTGATCATACTTTTATGAACATAAATTGATATACTATCCTCACATACATTTGCATTATACACTATGAAGGTTGTTATTTTGGGGTAATATGTATTTGCTTTTCTTCCTAATTCTGTCTGCTACTTAACTACTACTGCTACTGATATGCTTCATGCAACCACCCTTTTCTCCTTTTTAACCTGTTACATGCAAAAGAAACTAGATGCTCAGGTATAATGGACTTGTTTGTAGAGCAAGAGTACAGACTTGTAGTGAAGGCCTGAAGGTCCTTGAGAAAAAGTACATAATTTTATCACATCTCTTTTAATTGCTCAGTGGAATTTTAAATATCAGGCATCTCAAATGTATTCTAAAAGGTGAGTTAACATTGTATTTGTAGCCGCTTCTTTCTGTTATGGAAAGAATTAATTACTATTGGTAATAATTACCATTTACTGCATCATCTTTCAGGCACTGTTGTTAGTGATTCATATAAACTTCAAAATAATCCAAAAATAAAATCCTAAGAATTAGCCTTATACACTTTTCTTTAGCCTTCTTATCCCCAAATTATATATTTCTATTTATCTTCTTAAAATTATTGTTAAAAACAATTCTAAGTTCCACTCCTCTCCCAAAGACTTTTTCTGATTTCTCATCTGAAGTTATTAAGTCCCCCACATTAGATATTGGTTTTATCTATATAGATAACAGAAGACAGAGCGATATGCGAATGAAAATACTTTTCAATTTTACCTTCTTTGTCATGGGATGGCAACAATTCTATTAGAACCCTCAGAAGGGATTTTCTTAGAATTAACAGGAGGAAATAGCAACCCACTCCAGTACTCTTGCCTGGAGAATTCCATGGACAAAGAAGCCTGGTAGACTACAGTCCATGGGGCTGCAGAGTCGGACATGACCGAGTGACTCAATGACAAGTCACAGAAGGTGGTACCAGATTCACCTATTCTAGAAATACTTGAAAAACATGATTTGTATGAGAATTAGCTATATAGTGATTCTATTTGAAATACTGCAGATATATAAAACTTTTATCTAAATATCTAAAATCTCTCTGAGCAATGAGTAATCACACTTGTCTTCCAGAAGTAAAGGGCTATATACTACAATCATCTGTGCATAATCTCTCGTCTTCAACAATACCAGCAAAGATCCCAACAATATCTCAAAATACATAATCAACAAACATTTAAAGAAGCCTGTGTGAAAAGTATCAATATCTGACAAAGTAATCTAAGGGGGGCAGAAATACACTGGGATATTTTAATGAATTTATGTTTTAAACAACAGAATCTAGAACAGATGACCACTAACTAGCTGTAAGGATATTTAAGATGGCTCATATTATGGAGGGAGAATATCTATGTCTTTTCTTTAAATTTTCTCTACCTCAAGAAATAGGAAACAAACCAATTCCAGCAACCCTAAAATTAAGTTCAAATAGAATCAAGAAATGTTGGTTTAAGGTCATTTAATGCAATAAAGATCACAGCACCATGAAAAAAAAAGAAATGTTGGGTTACTGATCATTACGAGTTTTTTAAAACAGCCCGACCTGATCTTTTCTTCTCACCTTCTCTTATTTTCCCAAAGCTATGGGTACAGCTCCCTACTAATACAGAATGTTACAGTTGACTCTTTTAAAGTCATTCAGACATTGAACCTAATCCTCTTATTTTACAAAGATGAGGAAGTAGGACCAGAGCGGTTAAATACTGTCTGCCAAGTCAGAACTAGATGCCTGGTCTCCTGCATCTTAGCTGACTGCCTTATCCACAATACCAGGCTGACCACAGCAGTGCCTACAGGAAACACAGTGCACGTGATCTCAACATTTTGTTGACAGGTTATCAAAGAGCACTTAATGTTTCACTGAAAGTCATGATTACAAGTATGTAAGCATGACTTTAAAAAGCAATTCAAATAGAATTTCTAGGAAGAGCCCATGAGATACATGGACTGCTTACTGCAGAATGGATAAATGTCTAGGACAGAATCATGAGTGCTACTGAGACTGTTAGCAGAGAAATTTGGGAACTTCCTGTGCTGTCCACTGAAATTTTAACACTGAAAACCCTGCAATAAAGAGAAAATGTGCTTTCTTTAAGCTGCTGATAGATGGTAAGTCTGTATGGTATTTGGGAGCACAGGCTTAAAAATCACAGCTCCCTATCTGCTGCTGCTAAGTCGCTTCAGTCATGTCTGACTCTGTGAGACCCCATAGATGGCAGCCCACCAGGCTCCTCTGTCCATGGGATTCTCCAGGCAAGAACACTGGAGTGGGTTGCCATTTCCTTCTCCAATGCATGAAAGTGAAAAGTGAAAGTGAAGTCGCTCAGTCGTGTCCGACTCTTAGTGACCCCGTGGACTGCAGCCTACCAGGCTCCTCCGTCCATGGGATTTTCCAGGCAAGAGTACTGGAGTGGGGTGCCATTGCTCCCTATCTATATGACCTTAAATGTTACTTTACCTCTCTCTGTAACTGTTTCCTCATCTCTAAAGTGGGATCAAAAAAACACCTATACTTCATAAGGTGATTAAGATTATACACATAGTGCATGTGAAGAACCCAGGACAATACAGAGAAAGTCTCTGTAAAAAGTGGCCTTTTTACTTGCTTGTTTTAACAAATTCAGTATTTATGAGAGTCTGCTCAGAAGAAAGAATATTAGTTTTTCCAGTCTACCATGCAAGATGAGGGAAACCAAGTAAAAGTGCTGAAAAGAACACTGGGTTTAGTGGTGACAAATTAGTCACTAATTAGTCAGGTAATTGTGAAGAGCTTTTCTAACCTATTTTTTTGGTCATAAAGTCCAGGTATAAACCTGTAATTATACATCAGCCTGATAGGTATCTCTGAAAACTGAGAGTTGAAAAGTATGCTATAAGAAATAACTCCTGGTTCAGATGGAAGCAGCAGAAGTCCCTCTGCAGTGTTATGACCTTGCCCTGTCCCTCAGAAGCCCTATACGTCTCTTACTCACTCCATGTTCATGTTCTCAGCAAAAGTCAAAGACCAACAAGAATCTCGTTTTTTGTCAAAACACTTTTATACACTGTTTCTCATTAACAGTTTTAGTCAAGAATGAGAGCACAATAATATAGAAAACCTAAATTTATTTATTAAGCTATCACAAAGACAAAACAATTTTCTGAAATACTTTGAGAACTTCATCCCAATTCTGCTTGTTCTTTTACAGAAACTGACCTGAGAGGCTGGCAATGAAAGGATACAACCTAAGCGGTTGTAACAGAACAGACTGAGGAAACATGGTGAAAGGAGCAAAGGCTAGGCAGGAGCATTTGTGTTAGTGGTAATACGTGTGGCTGGGCTGTTTCTGAAGAGGCTCCCTAGAGTTAACTGACTTGGGTCCCCAGTTAGTAAAAAGAACTTTATCTCTGTGGAAAGTGCAGAGATTAGGATTTCTCCGAGACCTCTGTTTTTCTTTTTTAAGGAGTTAAGGGTATCCTTAGGCCCTAAGGAGTATAGCTTAGATTCAGCCTCTTTCCCACGCAGTCTACCTATACCTTCAAACGCCAGCGCATTTCCACCACGTAGTCCTGCTAGGTTTTGAGGATGCATATAGTGAAGGTGGGAATCATAGGCCTACTCAGAGGGTACACCTAGACACAACGGTGTGGGGTAAATCATAAACTACAAATACCCTTCTGGTTAAGTTAATTCACCTTTGTTAATAAAGGTCATAGTTTCTTGTGCTGGTGACAGCTTCTTGTCTCAGTATACTCTGTCTCAAGAAAGAACTGGTTCAGGTAAGTTTTGGAGAAAGAAAAAGACTTTCATCAACACCCACTCCACAGTGGAAGAGGCGCCAAGTTCTCTCCTACAGTTATGAGCAGAATCTGAAAAACAAAAGGTTTACAGTGTTTATACTAATAGCTATTATTTATTAAATGCCTAGTCAAGAGTGCCAGAGGACTTACATATATTATATTTCAATCTTTGCAATAATCCTGCCAGGTAGTTACTATCATCTTCATTTTTCAGAAGGGGAAACTGAGAATCGTAGAAGTTATACTCCTTGTCTGAAGGCACAGAGCTGGTAATGTGGTGGAGCTGTGATTCCACCACTCATGTGCCTCCCCCCTCACTCTATCTTGTGCCTCGAGAGGTCCTAGCTTCATTATCTTGAAATTTCTAATACCTACCTACATACTCCAATTATTTCTTGTTCTCTCCTCAAAGCCAAATGTAATTTTAAATGATTAAAAATTTACAGACATTGTTTGGAATTAAGATTAATTCATTAATTAAGGTTAATGCTGGATAATTAATTCATTATCCAGATGAAGAACTTGCATAAACTTTATGAATAAAAATCTCTTTGCTCTAGCTATAGCACAAAATGAACATAAACAAATTATCAGTTCATTAGAAAGTTGTGGCTATTTTATAGTTATTTCATCATAAAAATTGTACTACAAAGAATCCTAAGAATTCTCACCAGAAAAATGCTCCAACATTCCATTTGTGTAACCATTAGTGACATACCAAATACGTTTCTCCATCTTATTAATAGAGTAGTTGGTATTCTTTGAATAGTCCCTTTTCAAGAAGAAATATGTTAAAGCCAGATCAAAAATCTGTTTTCCAGTTTTAATAAAAATTACTGAAAAAAATCCATATACTATGAAGAATGTGATAAATAAAGAATCTCAGCAATAAGGGAAGAAGACATATCAGTACTGAAAGATTCCCCATAAAGTATTATTTCAGCAGTGAAATATTGATATCCAGAACTGTGAAATCTGAAAATTAACATTAGCAGAGCTCCAACAATGTTAACACATACTTTAAGCTAACTGTAGAGGAGACATTGCTGATTTTAGACGATGGCTACCAATGACAGAAGTAAATGTCGTACAAGTAAAGAGACATAAATCACAGAACTTTTAAGGTTATTTTCTAATAGTTCCACTGGCAGCAGCTGAGAGGAAAGCTGAGATCCATTATCACAATTCATGGTTAAGATGTTATATTCACAAAGACAATAATCTGCTTTGTGAATTAATTGCAGCAAATCTCTGTTTTGTGTTTTTGATGAGATGCTAAGGTTTCAAATATCCTAAGTGGGAAGGAAAAGTTGACTCAAGAGCAGAGCGGGACATGACCTCAAGTTCTGCTGCTCCCACATGAGTCAACCAGGGAGATCTCTGCTTTTGAACAAAGGGTAATGTTCTTCTCTTGATTCACTGAAAATCAGTGTCTTATCCTTCCATGTACTCTCAATGGCTAGCACAGTGCTCGACAGCTAGTAAGTGCTGAATGTTAACCTGAACATTACCATGCCGGCAGATCTTGATTTCTTAGGGGCAAAAACTACATAGTTTCAAGTAATTTCATAAATGGATTAAAAAACATTTTCCCACAACTGCTAATTTGTTAGCATTCTCCTCAAATCTGAAAATAAAAATCAATTGTTTCACATGATTTTCATGTTCAGTGACAAGGGAGAAAATACTCACCCTAAAGCAGCATCCACCATTTTCAGTGATCAACATCTGCATCCTCAAACTGCCCAGCAACTGTTGGTGTAGTATCTACCTCCATCCCATCTGAAGAAAAAATTAACCACTGAGCAACAGTCTACTAAGCACCTCCGATAGTGAAGAGTCAGCTTAGATTTCAACCAGAAGGAAGCTAGCACCCTCTGCTGGTAAGAGTTGCTATTTCTTTCTCTTGACAATTGAAACTATCAAGGAACAGACTAAGAAAAATGCCACCTGTGGATTTAGGCCAAGTTAAAATTAGTCTGTGTATTTAACTTTCACTTTGCAACTCTCAGTCTCAGCACTGAAAGAACTCCAAGCAGGGACTTTCAAAGGCAGCAAGCATCCATTTTTCACTCTTCACAGAACTGTGTTAGATGTTTCACCATGTGACTTCTTTTTTTAAAGCATGAAGTACTATCTAAGCTTACAACATAATTCAGTAGAAAAGACTGAAATTAATAAGTAAAGTGAGATTCTTACTTGTCTGTTTTTTTAATCTCATTGGAAAAAAAAAAAAAAAAAAAAGATGCGGGAGAACCAACAAGCAAAAAAAGCCCTCTGGAAAGAGCTGTCTAAAGCTGCTTTCACCACTTCTTCACCTCCCACTCACGCTCAACTCTTTAGCCCACCACAAACTGGCTTCTGCTCACAGCCCACTGGCACCCCACCACCTGGACATTCAGCAGGACATACAAATAAAACACTTATATAAAATCAACTCACCTTTCCACATAGAAAATACATCCCTTTCCAAAAAGATACTTCTTACTTGCTCAACCCAGAAACCCCTACCATGTGGCTAACTTCTGTTGCTTCTATCTCTTAAATACCTCTCAAATTTGTTCAGTCTTTTGACAGTACTGTCACTCCCTAATTAGGCCACTATCTCTCATCTAATTTAACTCATAAGCTACTTAACAGAGTTTCTCTTCTTTCCTCTAGTATCTCCCTCTGCAATTAATTTTTTGTATCACAGCCAGAGTCATCTTCTAAAACACTAATCAAACTAAAATTCTTCAATGGCTTCCCACTGACTTAAACACAGGTTGAAATTCTTTAACACAGCTTTCAAGTTCCTTTACTATACAGTCCAATTCACTATTCCACCTTTATCTGTTGCCATAATAGCTACCCATCACACTCAAGAATTCCAGATATAATGAACTTTCAGTTCCTCAAAGTTGAATGGTCTCTAGATCCTTGACTTCACACATGACTGACCCCCTGACCTGCCTCTCTCCCCAAACTGTATGTAATCCCTCTTCACTTGGTTCATTTTTATTTATCTTCAGACTTTGGCTTAAATGTCACTTACTCCATGAAGTTTGAATCTCTCTCTGACTGTCCAGCCTCTGATTCCATAGTTCTTCAAGCTTCCCCTTTATCTCAATGTTGTATCACAATGTACTGTAACTACCTAACTAGTTAATTTCTTTTTCTCTCCACTAGAATGCCATTGATAGATATTAACTGCATCTTCCTTAGGCACTCCTGTATTCTCTCTACCTGCCACAGTAGCTCAACAAACATCTCTTACATAAACAAACACAGGAAGCACTGAAATGCCACCAGTTGAAATTTCACTATGGATTTATCAGAACATCACATTGCATACCGTTAATATATTATTTTAAAAATAAATTAAAAAAAAAGAAATTGCACAGGTCAAATTAAATAAGCGGAAAAAAAAGTGATGTGGGTACCCAGAACTTAAGAAGACAGAGAATGGTTTAAGCTGAATTTTATGTATAGGCAACTCAATATGCCAGTGAGGCTTAGGAATACAAGTCCAATTATCTCACTTGACCAACAAGTGTTTGTGACCTTAAAGTCAGTTGCTATAAAGCATTAAATAAAAAGTTCTATAATTAAAAACAACAAAAAGCCTTCAGTGATGAAAGGTTTTTTAATGTCCAAGGGTACTCTTCAGCTAATCACTATAATAAAAAAAAAGGAGTATCTTGAATTCTTTCAGCTAAGATTTCGGTACAGCACTAGAGATCACCTGAGTCACCTAACCCTAAAGCCCATGTTAGAGGCTCACCATGTAGGGCTTAAAATGGAGAGGAGACACAACGAACAGTAACGTGACCCACAGCCTAATTCCAAATTAAATATCCCAGAACTTCAGGACCCTCAGGTCAGAATGCTATGTACATGGAGATAATGATCACAACATTATGAGAGAAACTTAAGTATCAATAAAAGAAAAACTATGGCAATCCTCTTTAAGAACATTCTGCATCACTAAAAATTAGAAGTGTTAAGATTCTGTAGCAACACAAAATACTGAACTGAATACATAGAGGATGAAAGAAATGCTCATAATGGTATCTGGCAGATTGTTTTTACATATTAACTTATTTAATCCCCTTACCACTCATTAGCTATTTGACTGCAAACCAGGTATGTGACGTTTCTGTGCCTTAGTTTCTTCATCTATAAAATGGGGATCATAACAGCATCTACTGTGGAGAAGGAAATGGCAACCCACTCCAGTATTCTTGCCTGGGAAATCCCATGGACTGAGGAGCCCAGCGGGCTACAGTCCATGGGGTCGCAAAGAGTCAGACACGACTGAAGCCGCTAAACAATATATCTACCAGAGGGTTCTTGGAAGGATTAAATGAGTAAATACACATAACGTGCTTCCATCAGGATCTGACACATAGGAACACTACCTAAATGTTTTCTTGAGGGTAGTAGGAACAAGATCGGAGACAAGTGGCGCAAAGACAAAGGTGTCTCTCCAGAGTCCGAAAGAATTTATATAGTGAATATCAATGACACTGAGTGTTCTCAGAAGATTAATAAGGTGCAGTGAGGTAGAGGGAAGACTGATTTGAGGCAAAAAATTTCCTACTATAAATCCAGTGTGAGGAAAAAAGGACCTATGTTTGGAGCATAGCAGTAGTTATAGCGAGGAGATCTGAAAAGTCATTTAAAGGAAAAATCCATAGCAGTCAGTATTAGACTGGCAGGGAACAAATGATAAAGGCGGAGTCAAAAGAATACAAATCTTACAGATTTTTGTAAGTTAGGAAAAAAAGTTTAAAAACACTTACATATAGTTCCCATTCTACGTAATTCTACATTTCCTTCCTACACCATCAAGAATTAATTCCGAGTACTCACCTTCATAATCTCTTATTGAATCTTCTGTCCGGACTCCAGCCATGTTATACTGGCTGCTCACAGACTGAGAAAGCATTCCTTCCAATCTCTCCAGTGTGGCTTGGCCTTCTGCTGTTAAATGGGATAATCCTTCTTCATAGGTATAAAATGTAGGGATGTCCCCCTGCCCTTGTTCTAAATAAATTAAAAGCTTTTAAGCCATTATAGAACAATTAGGGGGAAAAAAAGACAATCAATAATTCATCTACTGAAGATAAGGTACAGTGAAAAAAGGCTTCAAGGAAAACACTCAACATTTATTCAACATACACACATCAGCCATCTATTGAAGACAAAGATACACAGAAAATGTCTCTACTCTCTAAGATGAGAAGGGATTCTAAGAGATAACAAGCAAGTATATAGCAATTCCCAAGAATCAAATGTCCAGGGACTAGAAGGAAAAGAGGGTGTTCCTAAGATACAGAGTTTTATCCCAAGGTGGGAATTTTACATGACTGTTTTTTGCTGATTAAAATGCATCCTGCTTTTAAAAAACCAGAAACTCTGGAAAATACAAACAGGAGTTAAAAATTAAATTACCCTGAAACTTCAGCAAAGATGAGAATGTACTTAGATGTATATAAAGCAGAATCCCAGAAATGAGTCTGTCTCAGGCCAGGACGTGGTACATAAGGAGGCAACAGCTTTAGCGAGCCAAACTGGTATCCATGAGAAGAGAAGAAAACAGCAGACACCTCAAGTAACAAGACTCTACACCAAGCTAGTGACTGTATTTTGCTCTGGGGAGGTAAAGGGAGATAATCTTAGATAAACGAAGTATGGTTCTGGGAAAAAGACATCACCTTGGCAATGAGGTGGTTGATGGAATACGTTAAAGATGTAGATGATACAGGTTCCAAACAGTGGAGAGAGAAGGCTTGTTTTCTGGGAGCAACTTCACCAACTTTAAAAGATTCTCCCAACTACCCACTATCTTATCACAGTCTTTTCCTCTATTTACTTCTGTTTTCTTCCCCCCAAAGAGGGGAAGAAAACGTTATCTCTCTGTTTTGCCCTCAAGCTTGGGACGCCTGTAACATTTTCTAACTTGGCTGAGACATGAATTGTGCCACTAATTTTTATTAAAAACCAAGTTACATGAATACTTAAGAGATATAAAAGAATTATAATCTCATACCCTATACAAATACATGTTTAAAATGAAACACACATACATAAACGTTTTAAATACATACACAAACACTTTAAAAAAATCCACTTCACTAACCATGGGCTTCCACATCATATTCGTCTCCATCGTAATCATCTGAATCTTCATCCTCAGGATCTGGATGCAAAGCCTGGCATTCACACATTGCAGTGAACATTGCCTCCACTGAACAAGTAAATTAAAAATTTCTCATTAATTTTTTTCTGATTAATGTACAATAAAAATCTAATAAGACAACCATCAGGGCAAATAAATTTAATGAGTAGACAAGAGGTATACTGGTGGTGATTTAGTCGCCAAGTTGTGTCCGACTCTTGCGACCCCAAGGACCGTAGCCTGCCAGACTCCTCTTTCCATGGGATTCTTCAGGCAAGAATACTGGAGTGGGTTGCCATTTCCTGCTCTAAGAGGTATACTAGGGTCACAGTATTTAAAAAATATGCCAAATTTCAAGGAAAATCAATCTTGAAGGCAATAGACAAGCCACAAAATATTAATAATAAGAGGTCTTTTGAAATATTACTGAGATCTCTTCATGCCTTGTTGGATTTTCCAAGAAAAAGCATCAGAGTCCTGGTCAGACTGCTGGCATCAGGGTGAAGCCCCTCAAGGCAGCGCTCTTTCCAGTTGTCCTGGCATCATCCACTTTGGAATTGCCATGAGCCCTCTGTCCTCTATTCAGTGAGATTCACAGTCAACAGCACCAAGTCCATAAATAACAGGTTCCTTCATTCACAAAACACACCAGGAACATGGTATCTACTACACTCACTTGATTGACAATCTTTATATTAATAGGTATCTGGTCCTCAATGATATTACACATGCTAAAATGAAGAAAAAGCAATAGAACAGAGGTAATGAGAGTGAGGGCTTGAAGAGCAGAGCCATTACTTTGCCAACAAAGGTCGTCTAGTCAAGGCTATGATTTTTCCAGTGGTCATGTATGGATGTGAGAGTTGGACTGTGAAGAAAGCTGAGCACCGAAGAATTGATGCTTTTGAACTGTGGTGTTGGAGAAGACTCTTGAGAGTCCCTTGGACTGCAAGGAGATCCAACCAGTCCATTCTGAAGGAGATCAGCCCTGGGTGTTCTTTGGAGGGAATGATGCTAAAGCTGAAGCTCCAGTACTTTGGCCACCTCATGCGAAGAGTTGACTCATTGGAAAAAACTCTGATGCTGGGAGGGATTGGGGACAGGAGGAGAAGGGGACGACAGAGGATGAGATGGCTGGATGGCATCACCGACTTGATGTACATGAGTTTGAGTGAACTCCAGGATTTGGTGATGGACAGGGAGGCCTGAAGGGCTGTGATTCATGGGGTCGCAAAGAGTCGGACACGACTGAGCGACTGAATTGAACTGAATGAGAGTGAGGTCTTCCCTGGTGGCTCAGTGGCGAAGAATCCATCTGCCAGTGCAGGAGACAAGGGTTCGATCCCCAGATTGGCAAGATCCTCTGGAGAAGGAAATGGCAACCCACTCCAGTATTCTTGCCTGGGAAATTCCATGGACAGATAAGCCTGGTAGGCTACAGTCCATGGGGTCGCAAAAGAGTCGGATACAACTTAGCAACTAAAACAACAAACAATAGCAACAAATGAGGATGAAGGTGTGTGTGTGTGTGTGTGTGAGACGGGGGCAGGGGAAAGAAAGAATGCTTGGTACTTAAAGAATCACATGTTCTACAGAATACTCACATGCTGATTTATCACTAGGCACAAATCTGAATTCAGAAATAGGTTCAATGTCATCATCACTATCTTCCTCTTCTTCATCAGCAACCGATTCTTTTGATTCTTCTAGAAAGGGTATAAAAAAACAGCTTTTTAATGATGTTTATGTTTAAAAATAGAATCTTAAAAGTATTTCTTAAAGGATGTTTATTGATACATCTAAATATTGCATTTTTTTTACTCCCAATTATAAAACATTATTTTAGAGCTAAAAAAAGACTCTGGATAGTCTCTCTGGTCTAGTCACACTGTACTTGAAGTTCTAGGGATACCAAGCCCCAACATCATGGTAGGGGGTGAGGAAACCCAAAGAGTCAGACCTCTAACAATTAGAGTTTCACTGTCATGTCTGTTTATTTCACCATGAAACAATGGGTTCAGCAGCAGTCTGTAAACCACTGTGATTCATCACCAACAATTTACAGATAAGAAAACTAAGGCCCATAAAAATTAACTGACTCAAAAGATAAATTAATAAATAAAGTCTGTTGGCAAGAAAAAGCTACAAATGTTCAATAAAGAGAACTAGCACATCCTGTTGGTCGAAGTGGAAACTGCTAAAATCATTCCAGATGTATATATCCTATTACCCAGCAACTCTTCATCTAAGTACATGAATGTTCCCTGAAGTACTTTATGTACCATAGAAAATATAAGAAATAAATGCTAATTTAAAAAAGGAAATAGATGTATTGTAACTTGATCATATTATGTTCAGTAGATAACATCTGAAAATGAATAAATGTGATTTATATGGATCAAAATGAAGGAATTTTAAAACATAACTGAGTAAAAGCTCACTGGAGAATATATATAATACCATTTACATTAAAGTTTTAAACACAAAAGAGAACCATATATATAGATATATATATATATACTCAGTAAACATCTAAAAGCATAGACAGGAAGGACACACATCATCTTTAAGAAAAACTCTGGAGACAGAATTAGGAATGAAATGGGGAGGGGTATAAAAACAAATTTCCATAGTATTAATATAATTTTATTTTTTTAGACTAATTATGAAAAAATGTTAGAATTTACACTGGATATTACATAATGAAAAACTTTTTAAAAAAATTATTCTGAACTTTTCAACATATGAATTATTTCATAATGTTTTTTTAAAAAGGTGGATAAAACAAACAGACCCCAAAACCACCAAAACATGTGCAAAAAATCATCTTAAAAATACAACTTTTGTTTAGCATATTACAGCTGCCACTTTGAAAAAATGTTAATTCTCCATATAGATGGAGATAAAGTAGAAAGGCATTCAAAGTATATACTTTCTGGAAAGCAAGCTGACAATATGTTAAGAGCTTTTTAATAATGGCATCACTGATTCGATGGACGTGAGTCCCAGTGAACTCCAGGAGTTGGTGATGGACAGGGAGGCCTGGCGTGCTGCGATTCATGGGGTCGCAAAGAGTTGGACACGACTGAGCGACTGATCTGATCTGACCCACTATATGTTTTTTAACTTTTAATTTTTATAAGTCACGCAAGTTCACTGAATAATGAAAAAATACAGATAAGCAAAAAACACAAAATTTTAAATGGCCACTATTAGCAGCTTTAAGTAATATATATAATAGAACTTTTCTGTCCTGTTTCTAATGTTATTAAATTGTTACATAAAAGAGATGTGTCTTCTGTAAAATAGTAAAATACAAAAATATTGGACAGTTCTAAAAAATTCTTAGTAGTTGAATACATTATGGTACTACCAAACTTTTTCAACGCATTTTAAAAAATGATATCACACTGTAACTATTGTTCTGTAACTGAATGGACATCACTTTTCAAACCATAAATTCAAGCTGGTACAAAAATAACGGAAAGAGTCAAGATGGATTCAAAGTAAAAAGTCCCTACCCCTCTAGTCCTCTCCCTAGAAATAACCACTATTAACACCTTCTTTCATACCTTTCTTCTATAGGTATGTATCTTAAAGCAATAAAGAGAAATATAATATAGCATTTTTACAATTAGGAAAAAAACACCCCTATGACAAACATTAATCATCTCATACTAGATCACAGTAGTAACTACCAAACTCTTATCTCCTTAAACGTTTCTAAAATTTTAGAAATGGGAATGTATTTTTTCTAGTCATTTAAAAAATAATCTAATGTTCTCAACAATAAGCTGATGGTCTACTTTAGTGGTTAATGGAGGTAAGCCAAACAGAAAAAATAAATAAATAAATAAATAACTAGATATATGGGGCTTGAAGAATCAGGACAAGAGGACCAAAGGCTGGAAAAACAGGATCCATATCTGTGTAACTTATAAAAGTGCAATTCCAGATAAACAGAAATGGAGAAGTATTAAAATACAGGTGATGGAAAAAACTACTCCCTAGTAAGATAGAAAAGTTTTACTTATTTTAGTAAGAGTTTTAATTCCGTCTATCTCAAGAAGATAATCATATAGAATAAATGCTTAAGCAAAAATAAACAAATGGGACCTAATTAACCTTAAAAGCTTCTGCACATCAAATGAAACTATTAGCAAGGTCAAAAGACAGCCTTCAGAATGGGAGAAGATAATAGCAAATGAAGCAACTGACAAACAACTAATCTCGAGAATATACAAGCAACTCCTACAGCTCAACTCCAGAAAAATAAATGACCCAATCAAAAAATGGGCCAAAGAACTAAATAGACATTTCTCCAAAGAAGACATACAGATGGCTAACAAACACATGAAAAGATGCTCAACATCACTCATTATCAGAGACATGCAAATCAAAACCACTATGAGGTACCATTTCACACCAGTCAGAATGGCTGTGATCCAAAAGTCTACAATTAATAAATGCTGGAGAGGGTGTGGAGAAAAGGGAACCCTCTTACACTGTTGGTGGGAATGCAAACTAGTACAGCCACTATGGAGAACAGTGTGGAGATTCCTTAAAAAACTGGAAATAGAACTGCCTTATGATCCAGCAATCCCACTGCTGGGCATACACACTGAGGAAACCAGAAGGGAAAGAGACACGTGTACCCCAATGTTCATCGCAGCACTATTTATAATAGCCAGGACATGGAAGCAACCTAGATGTCCATCAGCAGATGAATGGATAAGAAAGCGGTAGTACATATACACAATGGAGTATTACTCAGCCATTAAAAAGAATACATTTGAATCAGTTCTAATGAGGTGGATGAAACTGGAGCCTATTATACAGAGTGAAGTAAGCCAGAAAGAAAAACACCAATACAGTATACTAACTCATATATATGGAATTTAGAAAGATGGTAACAATAACCCTGTGTACGAGACAGCAAGAGTCACTGATGTATAGAACAGTCTTATGGACTCTGAGAGAGAGGGAGAGGGTGGGAAGATTTGGGAGAATGGCATTGAAACATGTAAAATATCATGTATGAAACGAGTTGCCAGTCCAGGTTCGATGCACGATACTGGATGCTTGGGGCTGGTGCACTGGGACGACCCAGAGGGATGGAATGGGGAGAGAGGAGGGAGGAGGGTTCAGGATGGGGAACACATGTATACCTGTGGCGGATTCATTTTGATATTTGGCAAAACTAATACAATTATGTAAAGTTTAAAAAATAAAATAAAAAAAAAAAGAATAAATGCTTAAAATACCTACCCCAAACCTACTGAATCCTTATTACCTAATTTGGGACTCCCCAAATTTGTATTTTTAACAAGTTTCCAAGGTGTTTCTAATGTGCACCCAGGTTTAAAAACCAAAAATTACTACAATGCCCTAATTATTTTGGATAAAATGGAGGCTCAGAGAGATGAAAATGACTTGCCTACCAAGTTCTGGTTCAGTGTGCTTTCCCTTTTAGCTAGCTTTATTCAAACCCTACCTCTCTAACTTTATTTTCTGACATACACCTTTGCCCAGTGCCAATGCTCTACACTATTTATGAGCATGTCACACCAAAATTTAAAACTGACTAACAAGAGAAGGCAATGGCACCCCACTCCAGTACTCTTGCCTGGAAAATCCCATGGATGGAGGAGCCTGGTGGGCTGCAGTCCATGGGGTCGCTAAGAGTCAGACACGACTAAGCGACTTCACTTTCACTTTTCATGCATTGGAGAATGAAATGGCAACCCACTCCACTGTTCTCGCCTGGAGAATCCCAGGGACGGGGGAGCCTGGTGGGCTGCGGTCTATGGGGTCACACAGAGTCGGACACGATTGAAGTGACTTAGCAGCAGCAACAAGAGTATCTCTAAAATTTCACATCTACGAATGAATGGCAAAAAAAAAAAGGGCGGGGGCGGGGGAGGGGAGGGTGGTGGCGCAGGGATGGTGGATTCCCTGGCAGTCCAGTGGTTAGGACTTGGGCTCTCACTGCCAGGGCCTTGCATTCCATCCCTGGCCAAGCAACTAAGATCCTACGAGCCTTGTAGCATGGCCAAATAAATAAATAAATAATAAAAATAAATAGAAATATATAAAATTTCATGTCTATGTATCAGTGAATGAATGGAAGCTTTCAACTAAACACGGCATATAAACTTTTGGTTATAAAATCATAGTTGAAGATACTTAGATGGAAAGTGAACTTTGTGTCCAAGGCCACCTCATCTGGAAGTCTCACTACAACACAAGGTCAACAGCTTTTTACATCGCCTTACCCTCTTTCAAATTCCACTAGATTTTTATCTACCTTTGGACGCTTCCCAATGGCAAGAGTTTTAAATCTCACACCAAAAATATTTTCAAATCGCTAAATCAGTCATTATCACTTAATGAGGCAGGGTGTGCCAAAAGTCTTAAAATTAAATAAGTAGTGTCACACAATATAAATGCTCATCTTATATGTGAAACCATACTAAAATCCCAAATTGGAAGAGCAATAGCTCACCAGGAAAATTCATGGCATTATTTCTTACATGCTATTTCAAAGCAAAGCAAAGCACTATCTTCAAATCAAAAGTTTACTAAAATGTAACAACAGTCTTTCAACTCCAAAGTTATTCAGTCTCAAAAAGGATGAACATATTAAACTAATATACTATATAAACTTTAGTTATACTTAAAAAATCAAGCATAAGTTTTTATTTCGTGCCTAACTTGTTTCTCACTTAGAATTCTTGAAACTCATTGTGAAAGTGGCTCAGGCATGTCCAACTCTTTGTGACCCCATGGACTATACAATCCATGGAATTCTCTAGGCCAGAATACTGGAGTAGGTAGCCTTTCTCTTCTCCAAGGGATCTTCCCAACCCAGGGTTCAAACCCAGGTCTCCCACGTTGCAGGCACATTCTTTACCAGCTGAGCCACAAGGAAAGCTCAAGAAAACTGGAGTGGGTAGCCTATCCCTTCTTCATGGGACCTTCCTGCCCCAAGAATCAAACCGGGGTCTCCTGAATTGCAGGCAGGTTCTTTTTTTTCTTTTTCAAGGCGAATTCTTTTACTAACTGAGCTCTCAGGGAAATTCATTATGGAGAGCCTAAAAAATGGATTTTAAAAATCTTTCTTACTTCTTCTTTCATCAACCACACTAGATTTTTATGACTCTGTTGTTTCTTCTATCTGCAAGACCTGGGAATCTTGTACCATAGGGTTTCTCAATCTTGAGACGATAATATTGACATGTGGACTGGTTAATTCAATTCCCTGTTGTGGGAGCCTGTTCTAGGAATTGTAGGATGTTTAGTAGTATCCCTGGCCTCTGACTAGATGCCAGTAGCGCTCCTCTCCACCTCTAGCGGTGACAAAAATGCCATGACAAAATGTAACTGGCGAATGTCGGGAGAGGGCAACATGTCCACCATTAAGAACTATTTCTATAACAAAACAAAACAGGTTCTATCCTAAACTATTAGAAGGGAAGCATATGGATCCAAGCCTCTAAGGGTGCTAAAAGTAAATGCCTTTACACAGAGAAAAAATAACAAACTCAAGAGGAGAAACAAGAAATGCAAATGCATAACAGCTAAATAATTTTAAGTGCAACTATTAATATGTAGAAAGTAAAAGGCAGTGTGCAAATTATTTTAGTGTGCTGAAATTTTGCTTAAGAAAGTATGAGCCAAAGTAAGTAAATGGCTTGAATACTACAGTATCATCATCAGTGACTGCTTTTTGAAATATACTACACCAAAGGAAGCTCAAGATTAAATTATACCATACATACCTCCAAATTTGGCATTCACCATAACATACAGATGCTCTCGTGGATAGGCACTTAGGTCCCTGGATACTGCATGCAAACTAATGGTGGGGTATTCCAGGGAGAATCCTAATCCAGAACCATCTAACCAAGACAGGCGGCTGAAAAACATGTGTTAAGTGGATTATTTGAAGAAATTAAATCCTAATTTAATGTCCTAACATTTATAAAGGTTCAGCTTGGACATATATTAATATATATGTGAATAAATTCAAGCATATTGTTTAGAAATTTCCTAAAAGAAGAAAATTCACAGCAGGAATTTAGTTTCTTTAAGACAGTTCTGTTATAGTTCACTTTCCCCTATCTAAATATCCAAACAGATTTGAAATGCTATTTTTCTTAAGTCACATGTGTGTTTCTATGCCTTTTTATGCTTGTTTGTATTTGGAATGTCTTCAGGCATCTTCTTTGCTTTGGCAAATCTTCTTCGTCTGGGTAAGTCCCAGTCTTTCCATAAACCCTCTCTTCGATTATTCCAGTGCAATGATCTCTTCTTTTTCTAAACCGCACTTAGGCTCAGTAATATACTACTGAGCACCTAACTCTGTGGTAATGAATTTTATACGTATCGGACAGAACATGAATTACTTGACAAAGCTTTAACATTCTTCAAAACCATTGCCACAGTGCTTAGCATGTAAATATGCAATAAATACCTAAGAAGCACTAATTTCTCCACTAATCCTACATTAAATAACATACACATGAAATGGCTGTAATAACACAAGTTGGAAAATAATCATCACATTGAAAAGCAGACGTTATGAAGCCTTTCATTTATTTTGCAACTTAAGGAGAAAGCCACAAATAAGCAATGTCTAGTTATCCCTCAAAAGTGGTCAATGCAAATATTTTATTGCTTTAACAAAGGAAAAGTATCAGGAAAATCAGTACTCTGAGTTTTGAGTAAGGACTGATTGATTTTTTTGGTAATACTTCACCCATCTGGAACTGCACCATTTAGCAGGGAAAAAAGTTGCAAAAAAGATGCTTAAGAAACCACAAAAATGTTAATAAAATAAAAGCTAATACACTATACTGGTTGCACAGGGCTGGAGGAAAATACAAAGTGACTGCTAACGGGTGTCAGTTTCTTTGGGGGACAATGAAAATACTCTAAAATTCCTGAATATTCTAATATTCAGGAATTGGGAATTCCCTGGCAGTCCAGTGGTTATGACTTGGTGCTTTCAGTGTTGGGGCCCAGATTCAATCCTTGGTTGGGAAATTAAGATCCCACAGGCTGTGCAGCATGGCCAAAAAAATAAGTAAGAAATTAAAAGTAAACAATACTGTGTTGATGGCTGCACAACTCTGTTATATATACCTATTGATTAATATATAACATATTTATGTATGTTACATACATTATATGTATGCATGCCGAGTTGCTTCAGTCATGTCTCTTTGTGACCCCATGGACTGTAGCCCGTCAGGCTCCTTTGTCCACGGAATTCTCCAGGCAAGAATAGTACAGTGGGTTGCCATGACCTCCTCCAGGGGATCTTTCCCACCCAAGAACTGAACCTGTGTCTCCTGCTGCTCCTGCACTGCAGGCAGATTCTTTATTGCTGAGCCACCAGGGTAGTCCTATACATACATACACATACACACACATATATTTAAATACATGGATTGCATGCTATGTAAATTAGGTCAATGAAGCTTTTACTTTACAAAGAAGTTAATGCAATAAAAACCCCATATCTTCTATTTTCTATACAACTGTAACAAGCCTGGCAGTCTGACATCTAAGGAAGCAAAAATAAACACAATAGTAGAACCTAGGACTTCTTGTGTGGGAACAATGACAGTGCAGCAGTCTGAGAGCATTCATACCCAATGTAAGGGGAGGCTGAGCTTTACACCTCAATCCCCCAAAGGAAATCAATGGCTAATAGCACAAAACAAGTGTGTAACACTTGACTCTCACTTATAAAAGCAAAGGCAGAATTAGATTATGGTGAAATTGTACAACTTTGTAAACACACTAAAACATAAGGAACTGTACACTAAAACAAAACAAAAAGCAAAAAAAAAAAAAAAGCACTGTCATTGAGAAAGGTTTCAACATGCTTATTGAAAATGAAAAACTGGGAAGCTTTTTAAAGTGGTAAAAGCTCTAGAATAACTCATCCCATTGGGTCCAAAGAAGTAGATTTTATTATTGTAGTTAGATTGCATGTGCTCTATGGGCCTTTCCTCTACTGCTTTCCTCTTAATGTGGAGAAGAAATAGTGCTCAGGCATCACAGAAGTACTGCCAGTTCCTTATTAAAACTATATTATTTAAAGCAAATAAACTCCTTTTTTTCTCACCTCAGAAATCCCCTGGCATTATCATAATTCAGAAAGGAGTATTCCAAATTTCAGTATCCAAAATGATTTGAAATACCCAGAGCCACAAAATTTTCTTTAATGACTCAATTAGGAGATGGAAAAGCTGAAAAACAAGTACAGACTCAGTGCCTATAAATTATGGCTTTCACTTTAAAAAGCACATAATTATCGCTCTGTAGTTCCTTACTGCTGGCAGAACAAATGCTATCTCCCCAGGGCATTTCCCGTGGAGCACTCATAATCTTATACAGGAACATGGATTATATACTCAACAGAACAGAAGGAAGTTTCACTCAAAAGCAACATTTACTCTCATTATTAAGTTCTGATTTTTTACTTATTTTCTTTTCATATATTCTAGAAGAAAAGCCCTTCAAAACCAAACTATCTAACTATACCCTGTGCTGTGCTTAGTTGCTCAGTCGTGTCCGACTCTGCAACCCCGTGGACGCCAGGCTCCTCTGTCCATGGGGCTTCTCCAGACAAGAACACGGGAGTGGGTTGCCAGGCCTTCCTCCAGAGGATCTTTCCAACCCAGGGATCGAATCCAGGTCTCCCCTATTGCAGGTAGAGTCTTTACTGTCTGAGCCACCAGGGAAGCCCTAATTATATATCCAGTCCCAAAGAAACCATGAGTCACATAAGGGAAAAACAAGAATCTGGCAGTTAGTAAAGATACAGAGGAAATGTTGTGCTATCCTCCAATGGTTCTGCACAAGAATTAACAGTGTACTTTATTTCTGGCCTGGGGAAAAAGACAGGACAGAAAGATAAGAGAGATCTTGAATTTAGGTTGGCTTAATTATCTGGTTTAAAATTGACTTGGAATAAACATAAAAAGAGCATTACTTATAAATTTAAGTTACCTATTTTTAATTTAAATATTTTATTTCACTTGTTTCAAATAATCTATTTTGAATGATTCATGCCTCTGTTCCTTTCTTCATTTGGACAAAAAGTCAAATTCCTATGAAAACTAAGCTTTGAAAATAAGTCCAAGAGTTCTAAATCTCTCAATCTACACCTGAAAAACTACCTAAAAACAAATCAGACCCTGTTCCTCTTTGCCTACAACACTAAAGTAGTTTGCACAAAGCCTTTAGGCCATAAGCTAAGCTCAAGAACATGACTCCCTCCTTCTCCAGCTTTATTTCTTTATTTTTGGTCGTGCTGGGTCTTTGTTGCCGCACAGGCTTTTCTCTAGTTGCGGTGCGTGGGTTTCTCACTGCGACAGCCTCTCTTGCTGCGGAGCACCGGCTGCAGGGTGCACAGGCTTCAGTAGTTGTGGCTCCCAGACTCTAGAGCACAGGCTCAACAGTTGTGGCTCAGGAGCTTAGTTGCATGTGGGATCTTCCTGGATCAGGGATTGAATCCGTGTCCTTGGCACCGGCAGGCGGATTCTTCACCACTGAGGCATCAGGGAAGCTCCTTCTCTAGCTTTACTATGTTTCCACTCTTTCTCCGTTGGTCCCTAAGATAAGAGAACTGCTTGACTGTGAGTATGTGTGTGAACACACAATATATATCCTGGCACACATAGTATTGTTTCTCACCCTTGCCTCTGAGCATCCTGTTTCTTCTAATTAGAATGTTTCCTCTCAGACCCACCTCATTTACCTGGCTAACTGTCAATCCTCATTTGTCACATCCTCTATGAAGCATCGGAGAAGACAATGGCACCCCACTCCAGTACTCTTGCCTGGAAAATCCCATGGGTGGAGGAGCCTGGTGGGCTGCAGTCCATGGCGTCGCTAAGAGTCGGACAAGACTCAGTGACTTCACTTTCACTTTTCACTTTCCTGCACTGGAGAAGGCAATGGCAACCCACTCCAGTGTTCTTGCCTGGAGAATCCCAGGGATGGGGGAGCCTGGAGGGCTGCCGTCTATGGGGTCACACAGAGTCGGACACGACTGAAGCGACTTAGCAGCAGCAGCTATGAAGCATTCCCAGTTTGTTGAGATCTTGACTCTGTCAAGATACAGGGACTTCCCTGGTGGCGAAGAGGATAAGAATCCACCTGCCAGTGCAGGGGACACAGATTCGATCCCTGGTCCAGGAAGATTTCACACGCCATGGACCAACAAAGCCTGTGCGCCTCAACTACTGGTGCCCACATGCTCAGCTACTGAAACCCATGTGCCTAGAGCCCTGTGCTCCACAAGAAGCCTGAACACCATAATAAAGAGTAGCCCTGCTCACCACAACTAGAGAAAGCATGCACAAAGCAAGGAAGACCCAACGCAGACCGATAAAAAAAAAAAGGAAGATTTGGAAATGCTAGGTGGGAAAGAACAAAAAGGGGCAAGAAACCAAAGAGGTAAGGCTAATAATGAATTAAGAGGGATGAAAAATGGTGCCCAAGGTACTGGTAATAGTCTACTCTTAACCTTGAGGTGCTATGCAGGTGTTAGTTTAAATGTAACTCCTTAAACCATCTATTTGTAATTCGTATTTTTTGTATGTATATTTTATAAAAATACTTTCTTAAAAAGATGTTAGTAAAAAGTTGAAATAAATAATTTTTTAAACAGTTAAAGAGCTTAAAAGGAGTTTGTACTTCCTCACTATGGTTATACAAGAGAATGTCCTTATCCTTAGATTTTGGCACAAGTATTTATAGGTGAAATGATGACATGTCTGCAACTCAAAAAGCTCAGAAAAAAGAGAGAGATAAATGTGGCCAAATGTTAACGACTAATGAATCTCTGTGAAGGAGCTATGGCTATTAATTTACAACACCTGCAACTTTTCTTTAGTTTTGAAATTTATCCAAATGAAAAAACAAGCATAGGACCTTCCCCTAATAGGATTTATATTATACAGGAGACAATGCACAGAGAAGCCATGGAGAAAAGAGGGATTGTGTAGGGGCTAAGAATATATCTGTGTTCCACTTTCCACTCCTTGAAAGAAATTGCTCTTGCAAGATCTCTGAAGATCTTCTTGTCAATACCCAACAGGCGCTTTTCAGATTTTATTTTATTTGACCACTCCTCTCTTTTTCCTCAAGTCTCTTCTTCCCTGGTGGCTCAGACGGTAAAGCATCTGTCTACATTGAGGGAGACCTGGGTTCGATCCCTGGGTCGGGAAGATTCCCTGGAGAAGGAAACGGCAACCCACTCCAGTACTCTTGCCTGGAAAATCCCATGGACTGAGGAGCTTGGTGCAGGTTACTGTCCATGGGGTCGCAAAGAGTCGGGCACGACTAAAAGACTTCACTTTCACTTTCTTCTTCTACAACATAACTTGTGTAGATGTGTCCCCAAGGTTCTATCCTTGGCCCTCTCTTCTTCTCAAGTATCTAATCTATCCATCTTTAACACAACTCTCCCAAGAAATATGCTCATATGTGCAACTAATCCACATTTGCAGACCAAACTCATTATCTGTACTTTACCCCAAACTTGATATTCTCCCATCTATATTTTCTATCTGTGACTGGCCAGAAACCTAAGCTTTGTTCAATGACTAGATTTCCTTCGAAAGCATGGGGTTCTTTACATCTTTTTGTGCCTGCTGTGGCAGGGAGAATTTTGGCCCCTATGACTCTCACGTCTCCTGGTGTCAAACCTGTGAATATGTTACATGGCAGAAGGGACTTTGTGTATGTAATTAAGGTTACTAATCAGTTCACAAGAAAAGAGAGAGATTACCCTGGATTATCTGTGTGGGTCCAACATAATCATGTGACTTCTTAAAAGAAGGGAATTTTCTCTGACTGCAGACAAAACTGATACAGAATACAGAGAGAAGCGAAGGACAGGAAAAGATTCAGTGCGTGACTGTTGGCTTGAAGATGAATGGAACCATATGTCGTGGAAATGAGAACTTCTATTCTACAATCTCAACATGTAAAACAATACTATGAAAGTAAAAAATGCTCCAGGTACCCAAATAAAAGGGCAATTCCTTCTAGGAACGGAAATGAGAGTTAGGTACCTCTGGATACAACCCCTACCAGAGTGGGGGTGCAGGTGTTCCTCTCCCCACTTATACCTACAGAAGAAAACCTATACCCCCTTAACCAAGCTTTAAAAATCCTGCACAATTTGCTCTAAACCTACATATCCTACCCAGGGCAACACTTCTCATTCCTGATCATCAACGAGGCAGGCACTTCGATGACTCTTCTTCACTCAGGTCCTGGAAACTCAAAACCTTACAATGAGACCTTGAATAAAAAGCAGCACCCCGTCAGACCTCCAGTAAACAGGTGGGCAGAAAGCACAATGAATGAGGCGAACACCGTCTGACAACGAAGAGAGACAAGAAGGCTCCGAGGAGACGACACTGGAACACACGAGTCTTCTCAGCAGAGGCACCTCCGAGGCAAAGCCGGGCATGCGCTCCCCCGCCCCACGGCCTCAGAGGTCTCAGTCTCCCCCACGCTTCTCCGCACCGCCCGCGCCCGGCAGAGACGAGGCGCGCAGGAAGCCAGCCCTCGGAAACAGAGACCCTACCTTTCAGCGATGTAAAGGGTGCCGGTGCCGAGGCCCTTCCCGTTCAGCACAGCCTCGGTGTCTGATTGCTGCTGCCGTAGGCCCTCAGCCGACCCAGGCGGCGGGAAACTTCTGAGAAAGCTCATTACTGCAAGGAGCGCTGAGACACCGGCCAGGAGCTGGCTAAAGCACCGCAAACCCTTCACCGCGTCCCGCCCCGGAAGCAGTAGCAATTCCCCCCCGGAAGAGTAACTTAGCCGGCCCCGGAATCCGAGCCCATCTACCATAGAGATGAGACGTTCTGGGACAACTCTCACAGGCTTGAGACGACAGAGTTTGTCAAGTTACGGACTTTCCCTTCTCCCTCGGGTTTCTAAGGCTCCAGGTTTGGAATAACGGAGTGTTCTCCCCACAGCAACCTTGTGAGAGGGGACGCACAGGAAATAATAAATTTCTTTTCTCTGCCGAAGGGGAAACGGAACCGTAAGGCAGGGAGTCTCTTGCCTGAGGTTGCATAGGAATGAGAGACCACACTGATTTACAAGTCGGTCTCCTAAGTGGGTGCGGCTCTTCTCACCTGCGCCCGCCTCCACTAGGCCTTGTTCATGTCTCAACAGCCACGCCCCAGCCATCACTTTAGGTCCTAACGCCGTCCTAGTACACGAACCACATATCCCCTGGTATCAGATGTGCTAACGAGCGCAAAGAGGTAATTAACCCTGGGTGAAGAGCTAGTTGTGTCAGCAAGCATATGGGGCGCTGAAGGGAAAAGAATTAATCCATTAGATTTGGAATTCTTTATTTCTTCCCTAGACACTGGAAAAGTATTAAGAGCTAATAAAAACTTTTAAAATAATCATAAAAGTAGCTAATGGTAACCGGGTATTAAGTGTCAGGCTCCGTTCAAGGCGTGCGTGCTAAGTCGCTCCAGTTGTGTCCGACTCTTGGCGATCTTACTGACTGTAGCCCGCCAGGCTCCTCTCTTTACCCTTATTTCTTCATTTCCTCTTCGTGACAACTTTATGGCGAAGACAGAGCTGAAACGGAAACTAGTGGAAAGTAGTAGGAATAGATCCTGAGAGCCTGAGGCTTCAGAATCTATCATGTCATCTATCTGACATGCAGACACACGGTGATGTCAGCTAGGACCACTGTGGGAACTATCAGCTGAAACACGTTTACGTTTCCTTCCTGTGGCCTGAGCTTCCTCACAGCTTGGCAACTGGGTTTTGAAGTTGAGCATCCCAAGAAAGAGACTGGTATAAGCTGCACAGCCTCTTCTAACTTAGCCTTGGAAGTTACAGAGTGTAACCACAGGTAGGATCTGCTGGATTTTTCATCATTTTTTTTTTTTTTAATGTACTTTGTGGTCCTATATGCTTTGACATGCCTGCGGCCCTGGCTGACACCTTGACTGAAGGTTTGGGAGCGACCCTGAGGCAGAGGAACCCAACTAAACTCAGATTCATGGACGGACAGAAACTGTGAGATAATAGCTGTTGCGTTTTGGTGTGTGTTTTTGTTTTTGTTTTGGTGTGCTGCAGGGCAAGCAGGTATCTTAGTTCCCCAACCAGTGATTAAAAACTGTGCCCTCTGCAGTGGAAGCGTGGATTCTTAACCACTGAACCACCAAGGAAGTCCCAAATAGTGGTTTTTTAAGTAACTAAGTTTTGGGGTAAACACAGCAATAGATCACTAATATGCTTACTAAAGAGAAGAAAAAGAACCTTGAACAGTATTAACCACTGTGCTGCTGCCTTAGACACTTGGCTTGGCAAGCTTATCCATGCCCGTGATTTGAATTAACCTGTGTGGATGATTCCCAAGTCTCTATCTCCGTCCCAGAACGCTCTAATGAACTACAAATATTGATATACTACAGCCTGCTAGACATCTCCACTTGGAAGTGCTACAGGCACCTCTCATTCAACTTATCAAAAACTGAACTCATAAACTATGGACTTTGGGGGACATTGATGCATCAATGTAGGTTCATCAGTTGTAACAAATGTACCTCTGTAGTGGGGGATATTGATTATGGGGAGGCTACACATGTGTGGAAGTGGGGGCATATGGGAATCTCTGTACCATCCTCTCTAACCTGTTGTAAACCTACAACTGCTCTAAAAAAATAAAGTCTTCATGAAAAAAGTTGAATTTACAGGAGTTCCCCACTACTCTAGTGGTTAGGATTCTGGGCTTTCACTGTCATGGCCCAGGTTCATTCCTGGTCTAGGAATAAAGATTCCAAAAGCTGTGTGGTGTGGCCACAAAAAAAAAAAATTGAATTTACAGTTTTCTCTCTCAATTCTGTTATTTTTCCAATGTCCCATCTTATGAAAAAATACCTCATTCCATTGAGTTGCTCAGATTAGAAACCTGGCATTTATCATTATTTCCTTAATCTTTCACTCTTCATATCCAGTAATACAGTAATAATAACCATATTTATTATTATTTTAACAAAATAGCAACTAACACTTATGTGCTAGGTACTGACTGTTTTAGGCACTTTGTCTCAACTAGTTTAATCTTTACAACACACCTAAGAAATAAATGCTGTCATTATTCTTATTTTACAAATAAGAAAACAAATAAGAAGGATTAAGTAACTTGCCCAAGTCCATAGCCACTAAAGTGGCAGAGTGTGATTTAGAAACTAAGCTGTTGGGCAGCACAGCCTACACATTTCAAGGACTACATTCTAATGCCTCCCATCAACCAAGTCCTGCCATTTCTTAATTCCTGTCTCAGGAGTTAAGTGTCACCTCACTCTTCCCCTACTGTTGCCCACTTCAGGCTGTGTCATCTCTTAATTAAACTATTGTAAGAGTCTCTGGAATGCAAAAGTAGGATGTCAAGAGATACCTGGAGTAACAGGCAAATTTGGCCTTGGAGTACAGAATGAAGCAGGGAAAAGGGTAACAGAGTTTTTCCAAGAGAACACACTGGTCATAGCAAACACCCTCTTCCAACAACACAAGAGAAGACTCTACACATGGACATCACCAGATGGTCAATACCAAACTCAGGTTGATTATATTCTTTGCAGCCAAAGATGGAGAAGCTCTATACAGTCGGCAAAAAAACAAAACAAAACAAAACAAAACAAAAAAAAACTGAAAGCTGACTGTGGCTCAGATCATGAACTCCTTATTGCCAAATACAGACTTAAATTGAAGAAAGTAGGGAAAACCACTAGACCATTCAGATATGACCTAAATCAAATCCCTTACAATTATACAGTGGAAGTGACAAACAGATTCAAGGGATTAGATCTGACAGAGTGTCTGAAGACTGATGAACAGAGGTTCGTGACATTGTACAGGAGGCAGTGATCAAGACCATCCCCAAGAAAAAGAAATGCAAAAAGGCAAAATGGTTGTCTGAGGAGGCCTTACAAATAGCTGAGAAAAGAAGAGAAGTGAAAGGCAAAGGAGAAAAGGAAAGATATATCCATCTGAATGCACAGTTTCAAAGAATAGCAAGGAGAGATATGAAAGCCTTCATCAGTGATCAATGCTTAGAAATAGAGGAAAACAATAGAATGGGAAAGACCAGAGATCTCTTCAAGAAAATTAGTGATACCAAGGGAACATTTCATGCAAAGATGGGCACAATAAAGGACAGAAATAGTATAGACCTAACAGAAACAGAAGACATTAAAAAGAGATGGCAAAAATACATGAAAGAACTATACAAAAAAGATCTTCATGACCCAGATAACCATGATGGTGTGATCACTCACCTAGTGCCAGACATCCTGGAATGTGAAGTCAAGGGGGCCTTAGGAAGCGTCACTACAAACAAAGCGAGTGTAGGTGATGGAATTCCAGTTGAGCTATTTCAAATCCTAAAAGATGATGCTTTGAAAGTGCTGCACTCAATATGCCAGCAAATTTGGAAAAATCAGCAGTAGCCACAGGACTGGAAAAGGTCAGTTTTCATTCCAATCCCAAAGAAAGGCAATGACAAAGAATGTTCAAACTACTGCACAATTGCAGTCATCTCACACGCTAGTAAAGTAATGCTCAAAATTCTCCAACCCAGGCTTCAGCAGTACATGAACCATGAACTTCCAGATGTTCCAGCTGGATTTAGAAAAGGCAGAGGAACCAGAGATCAAATTGCCAACATCCATTGGATCATTGAAAAAGCAAGAGAATTCCAGAAAAGCATCTACTTCTACTTCATTGACCACGCCAAAGCCTTTGGCTGTGTGGATCATAACAAACTGTGGAAAATTCTGAAAGAGATGGGAATACCAGACCACCTTACCTGCCTCCTGAGAAAACTGTATGCAGGTCAAGAGGCAACAGTTAGAACCCGACATGGAACAACAGACTGGTACCAAATAGGGAAAGGAGTACATCAAAGTTATATATTGTTACCCTGCTTATTTAACTTATATGCAGAGTATATAACACGAAATGCCAGGCTGGAAGAACTAAAGAGCCTTTTGATGAAAGTGAAAGAGGAGAGAAAAAATATTTTTCTTAAAACTCAGCATTCAGAAAACTAAGACCATGGCATCTGTCCCATCACTTCATGGCAAATAGATAGAGAAACAATGGAAACAGTGACAGACTTTATTTTGGGGGGCTCCAAAATCACTGCAGATGGTGATTGCAGTCATGAAATTAAAAGATGCTTGCTCCTTGGAAGTAAAGTTATGACCAAACTAGACAGCATATTAAAAATCAGAGACATTAAAAAAAAAAGCAAAGACATTACTTTGCCAACAAAGGTCCATCTAGTCAAAGCCATGGTTTTTCCAGCAGTCATGTATGAATGTGAGAGTTGGACAACAAAGAAAGCTGAGTGCTAAAGAATTGATGCTTTTGAACTGTGTTGTTGGAGAAGACTCTTGAGAGTCCCTTGGACTGCAAGGAGATCAAACCAATCCATCCTAAAGGAAATCAGTCCTGAATATTCATTGAAAATCAGTCCTGAATATTCATTGCAAGGAGATCAAACCAATCCATCCTAAAAGAAATCAGTCCTGAATATTCATTGGAAGGACTGAAACTCCAGTACTTTGGTCACCTGATATGAAGAACTGACTGTTTAGAGAAGACCCTGATGATGAGAAAGATTGAAGGCAGAAAGAGAAGGGAACAACAGAGGATGAAATGGTTGGATGGCATCACCAACTCGATGGACATGAGTTTAAGCAAGCTCTGGGGGTTGATGGACAGGGAAGCCTGGCACGCTACAGTCCATGGGGTCTCAAAGAGTCGGACAGGACTAAGCAACGAACTGAACTGAACTGAACTGAAGAGCCTCCAAATTGGTCTTGGTTCAGTGAACCCAGAGGCCTCATAGTCTTTGGGTTAAGAGAGACAGGAAGGATTTAATCATGTGTTAAGTGTAGTATTGAAGTCCACATAGCCCAGCTGCCATGGGATTGCTCTGCATGAGGATCCAGAGAGTACCTCATGGAGAACTGGGACTTGAGGGTAAGAAGTTCAAAGACAGAGAAGATAAAGCAGGAGTGGAGGTGATTCCATCCAGTTTCCTGACCAGGGATCAAATCTGGACCCCCTACATTGGGAGTGAGGAGTCTTAGCCACTGGATCACCAGGGAAGTCCCAGATTGTCTTTTTATTGTTGAGTTGTAGGAGTTATTTATTCTAGATACAGGGAAGAATACTGGAGTGTGCTGCCATTTCCTAATCCAGGGAAATATTCCCGACCCAGTGATCAAACCCACATCTCTTGCCTCTCCTGCACTGGCAGGTGGATAGATTCTTTACCACTGTGCTAATTTATTTCTAAGTAGAAAAATTAATTGTATTTCTATACAATGACTCAGCTGGTAAGAATCTGCCTGCAATGCAGGAGACCTGGGTTCGATCCCTGGGTTGGGAAGATCCCCTGGAGAAGGGAAAGGCTACCCACTGCAGTATTCTGGCCTGAAGAATGCCATGGACTGTATAATCCATCGGGTCACAAAGAGTGGGACACAACTGAGCAACTTTCACTCACGGTGACTGCAGCCATGAAATTAAAAGATGCTTGCTCCTTGGAAAGATATCTATGACAAACAGACAGCATATTAAAAAGCTATAGTCAAAGCTGTGGTTTTTCCAGTAGTCATGTATGGATGTGAGAGTTGGACCATAAAGAAGGCTGAGCACCGAAGAATTGAAACTTTTGAATTGTGGTGCTGGAGAAAACTCTTGAGAATCCCTTAGATAGCAGGGAGATCAAACCAGTAAATCCTAAAGGAAATCAAGCCTGAATATTCATTGGAAGGACTGATGCTGAAGTTCCAATACTGTGGCCATTTGATGGGAAGAGCTGATTCATTGGAGAAGACCCTGATGCTGGGAAAGATAAAAGACAAAAGGAAAGGGGGTGGCATAAGATGCTTAGATAACATCCATGGGGTCACAAAGAGTCCAACACAACTTAGCAACTGAACAACAACAACAACATTTATATATATTACCAATGAACAACCTAAAAATAAAATTTAGAAAAAATTCCATTTATAGTAGCATCAAAATGAATAAAATACATAGGAATATATTTAACAATAGAAAACTACATAGAAAGCTAAAAATATTCTTGAAAAAAATTAAAGCCTAAAACAAAAGGAAAGATACCTATTTTAATCATGCTCACTGATTAAAAGACTTATTTTTGTTAAGAAACAAATGATCTGCAAATTAAATGTAATCCCTATCAAAATTCCAATTGGCTTTTTGACAGAAATTGATATACTGAAACTTCAATTCATATGAAAATTCAAGATACCTAGAATAGTAAAAAAAAAAAAAAAAAAAATTAAAAAACGAGACAAGTTAGAGGACTCACTTCCTGATTTCAAAACTTTTTACATAGTTATAATAAGACTGTAATACAGGCATAAGGATAAACATATAGATAAATGGAATAAAATTGAGAGTCTAGAAGTAAACTTGTACATTTTTGGTCTATTAAGTTTTGACAAGGATTCCAATATAATTCTGTGGGGGAAAGAAAATTCTTTTCAATTAATGATGCTGGTACAACTGGATGCAAATAAATGAATTTTGATCTTTCTCTCATACCATACACAAAAATAACTCAGAATGAATCAAAGATCTAAACATAAGAGATAAACTTATAAAACTCTTAAAATTATAAAACACAGATCTTTGTAACATTGCATTAGGCAACAGTTTCTTAGGTAAGACATCTAAAGCACAAGTAAAGCAAAACAAACAAACAAAAAAAACAGAAAAACTGGATGTCATCAAAGTTTATGTCAAAGGACACCATCAAGAAAGTAAAAAAATAACCTGTAGAATTGGAGGAAATATTTGCAAATCATATATTTGGCAGGGGTCTGGTATCCAAGATGGACTTCCCTGGTGGCTCAGATGGTAAAGAATCTGCCTATAATGCAGGAGACCCAGGTTATATCCCTGGGTGGGGAAGATCTCCTGGAGAAGGAAATGCAAACCCACTCCAGTATTCATGCCTGGAGAATCCCATGGACAGAAGAACCTGGCAGGCTCCAGTCCACACAGTCCATGGTGTCGCAAAGAGTCGGACACTCAACAATTAAAAGACAGATAACCTAATTTTAAAATGGGCAAATGAGGGACCTCTCTGTGGCCCAGTGGCTAGGACTCTGCACTCCCAATGCAGGGGGTCCAGGTTCCATCCCTGAGTGGGAACTGGAGCTCATATGCTGCGGCTAAGGGTTCACATGCTGCTGCAACCAAAGACCCTGCATGATCCTGCATGAGGCAACTAAGACCCAGTGAGGCCAAATAAATAAAATAGATAAATATATTTTTAAATGGGCAAATGATTTAAGTAGATGTTTCTGAAAAGAAGCTAGACAGTTGGCTATTAAGCACATGAAAAGATGTTCAAAATCATTAATCATTAGGGAAATGCAAATTGAAACCACAATAAGAAATCACTTCCTATCCACTAGGATAGCTATAACAAAGACTGACAAATAAGTATTACTGATGTGGTGCAACTGGAACCTTCCTGCGTTGGGAGTCAGAATGTATAAAGATGTAGATGCTGTGTAAAACAGTTTAGCAGTTTCTTAAAACTTGAAACAAAGAGTTACCATATGATCTGGCAATTCCATTCCTAGCTGTGTGGTGACAGACTTGAAAACATACATCCACACAAAAACTTGTACACAAATGTTTATTATTTATAATAGCCCAAGAGTGGAAACAATCTGAATATCTTTCCAGTGATTAATGGATATATAAGATGTGGTATATCCACAGAGTAGAATATTATTCATCTATAAAAAGGGATGAAATACTGATTCATGCTAAAATATAGATGAAAACATGCAACATGCTAAATAGAAGTCAGACACAAAAGGCCACACAGTGTATGATTCCACTTGTATCATATATCTAGAATAGGCAAATCCTTACAGACAGAAAGTAGATTAGTAGTTGCCAGGGACTTGGAAAAGGGATGGTGAATGACTGCTAATAATATGGGATTATTTTGAGGGCTGATGACAACCTTGTGAATATACTAAAGACCACTGAATTATACACTTTAAAATGGTGAACTTTATGGCATGTGAATTATATGTCAATTAAAAAAAAAAAACAAGAAGAGGGCTTCCCTTTTGGCTCAGTGGTAAAGAATCCGCCTGCCAATGCAGAAGATACAGGTTCAATCCCTGGCCCAGGAAGATCCTACATGCCACAGAGCAACTTAAGCCCCTGTGCCACAACTACTAAGCCTGTGCTCTGGAGCCTGGGAACCCTAACTAATGAGCCCACATGCCCTAGAGCCCGTGTTCCACAACAGGAGAAGCCACCACAATGAAAGCCCGTGCATGGCAACTAGAGACTAGCCTCCACTTGCCACAATGAGAGAAAAGCCTGCAGAGCAACAACGACCCGGCAGAGCCAAAAATAAATAAATTTAAAAATAAGAAAGGTTTAAAATAAAATTTACAAGTACTTTTATTTTGGAAACCATTCCATAAGCAAATCTGTATTATTAAATTCACAGGACAATCATACTACATACAGACTGCTTCCAATATGACTTTTCTGGCTGTGGGTCCCTACCTTTTATCCTTGCTTCTTGGGCAGTATCTGTTTCTGCTTGTGGAATCTCTCAGTAAAATTCCAGCCCTGCCTTCTCAAGCAGTCTGAACATGAAGTTAACTTTCTGATTTTCTAGAACTGAGTCAGCTTGCTTCTCTTTGATGGGGGTAAGCCTTGCCGTGCCATGCCATGCTAAGTCGCTTCAGTCCTGTCTGACTCTTTGTGACCCCATGGACTGTGGCTCGCCAGGCTCCCCTGTCCATGAGATTCTCCAAGCTAGAATACTGGTGTGGGTCGCCATTTCCTTCTCCATGGTAAGCCCTGCTGCTGCTGCTGCTGCTGCTAAGTCGCTTCAGTCGTGTCCGACTCTGTGCGACCCCATAGACGGCAGCCCACCAGGCTCCCCCGTCCCTGGGATTCTCCAGGCAAGAACACTGGAGTGGGTTGCCATTTCCTTCTCCAATGCATAAAAAAAAATTTAGACTTAAAATATGTAAAATCTACTTTTACTTTTAGGGTTCAAATTAGAGATAGCACAGGTTCTAAACAGGGTTCTATCATTGTTAATAAGTCCTTCCTCTAATGTTTTGGCTCCAAATGATAGAGTAAAAGCTATTTCATTGCAGGAGTTTATGGTATAGTTACTGGCATTCCACTAGCAAGCAATAATGCCAAAGAGAAAAGAAAATGGTCGTTTCAACAGAAAAACATGAAACAAGTGCAGGGAAAAGGGAGGACTGTCCCTCCTATTGTAAGTTTCAGCTCTAACAGTTGTTCCTAATGATAGAGTTCAAGTATGCTCCTGAGAAGCCTACTAGTCCTAGAGTTTCTCTTAGAAATTGCTGACAATTCAGTGAGAGTTTTCAAATCTAGTTTAACATTTTGATAATCTATTTATTTTCAAGACTGGTAGTCAAGGAGGAAATAATTGAGAGGCAGATTAAATGGGAGACAGGATGACAGTTGTTTTCCATAAGGGAGATCTTTGTATATAGAGAGAGAATACAGAGAGGAATCAGTGAGATAGAAGACCCAGAGGAGGCAACAGGGAAGGGGTCAGATCAAGGACACAGGCAAAGGGGATATGGCAAAAACAGAGGTGACATCTGTTCCTTGGAGGCTGGAGAGAAGGATGGATGCTCGTGTGGATAAAGTAGCTCTGAAACAGTCAACAGGAATACTAAGGAGTGACTTATACCATGAACTAGTAAGCTCCTAGCTAACTTTGCTTTTGGAATATGACTATGTGCAAAACTAATATCACAAATATGAAGTCACATATCCTTAGAGTGTTTTTCCATTTTAGAGCTTAAAGAGCTTATGCAAAGTGACTAAAGAATCAAAATGACACACAACCATTCATTTCATGCAACATTTAGTTTCACTAGAATATTTTCATTACTTTTTGTAATTCTACAACTACTAAATGATCACAGTATAGAAGACCAATTCTCAGTTTTTAAAAGAACTCTTATATTCTCTGGTCTCATAGCCTCAAAGGGATGTGGGCTGACAATCATGTTCTGGACCCCACTCTCAGCTCCAGAGAAGAGCTTTGAACTCTCTCAAGTCTGCCACAGCACTGTCACCCTTGGCCTCCAACACAGCACCTCACCTCCATTTCAAATAAATCACTGAGAAGCATTGTAGCCGATCATTTCTTGCCAGCATAAATAAGTTTTCACTTCATTGAGTGAAATTCTGATCCAAGAATAGTTTATCAGTATTTTATATCAGAACTGCAAATAATTAACTTTACTAGTTCGTTGGGGAAAAAATGAGTTTGTTGTGACTCCTACTGTATTTCAAAAGTAAGGAAAATCTATGAAATCCAACATTTATAGATGAGAATTATAGTGAGGATTGGAAGGGCCCCTTAGAAGTCTAACCCCTTTTAAAATGTGTTTATCTATTAAACTCCTGCCAAATGCAGTTCAACCTAAACCCAAACATCCCTTATTGGTGAGAATTCGCTCCCAAGTTATTAGAGAACTCTGTAAAAAAGTATTTCTGAAAAATAAATGGAAAGCTTTTGCCTTACAGCCTCTGCCCTCTGGTCTAGTTCTGTGCTTCCACAGGGCAACACAAGTCCAAGGCCTCTTTAATGTGTCAGTTCTCCAGAGGCTGAAGACAGAAATCAAGAATAGCTTCCTACTGCTACTGCTAAGTCGCTTCAGTTGTGTCCGACTCTATGTGACCCCATAGATGGCAGCCCACCAGGCTCCACCGTCCCTGGGATTCTCCAGGCAAGAACACTGGAGTGGGTTGCCATTGCCTTCTCCAATTCACATCCTTGGCAAATAGCTATAACAATTGTTTGGGGAAAATTGATGCACTTGCAAACTTACTTTCTAGATAGTAAGAGAACAGTTCATCTATTCTGGGGTGATAAAAACTTTCAACCTTCATCAACAGTTACAGACAATTCTTAGCTTTCTATGTGCTACAAAGTTTAAAATAAACTAAATTTGCAAACACATCATGCTAAATACATCAAATTATTTAATTTTTTATTATGACAATTGACATATATTAAGTGAAAGAAATGACAGAAGTATTATAATAAAACATTTTGAAAGAAAAAAGTTACACAATTAGGCCAGTAGCCATAAAATAGCTTTTAGGCCTATTTTATAACACCAAGAGTTCTGATCAGACTGTAGTGAGACAATGAACATTTCATTAACAAAAATATTGGCACGAGCCACAACATATTTTGGTTGTCACTTACAAGGAATATTGTATTCAAACAACTATGCACTGCAATTCTAACACACTAGGTGTTCATACACTGCAGTTAACCCCTGAAGCTTTAAGCTACCAGGAATTCCCGTATTTTCTATGCACAAAATTTACTTCGTGCGTTATTGGAATCACACTTCCAGTTTTCACGTTTTTCCCCCCCTTACACATGCAGTATGTCTTATGTGGCAGAGAGCATGCCAGCTTCTGTTTAGCTAATACCACATTCCTTATTACCTCAAGAGTTTTATGTTAATCTTGGAGTCTGCTTTAGCGCTCATCTCCTAGAAACAAAATAAAGCATTTTGAGAACGTATCTAGGAATATTTTTTATGCATAGGAAAATAAAGCATTTCATATAAGCATGTCTGAAAACCCAAGAGGCATTTTGATCAAACACTCCCTGGATCCTAGCTATTAGTTTAAAATGGGAATCTAACATATACCATCTACAAATTCTTATCTGGGATTTATATTCTTTGCCTGGAAATTCATGATTCCCAAGCTTCATTTCTGAATAGACGAGGATAGCAAAGAAACTGACATTCCACAGTAACTGGAAATAGATAAAGGTAACTTAGGTAGAAGTTATGAATTTAATTCTTTACAAGAATACACTTGTGCTACAAAAGTGAGAAATCAGAATGGTACATTATCAGATGGCAAAAAGCACTGGTGTTTAAACAGAGGTGTCAATATAACCTATCAAAAATGTGCCATGTAAAAGACTGCTATAATTAGCAGTTCTATAAGATTTCAAAGTATTTATCAAAAAAGAAGGGAATTTGAATTTGAATCTGATATCCCTTCCTGCCATGCCTCCAGCAGACAACTATTCCTGTGGAATTAAGTCTACTGAATTGAGTCTACAAGAACCAAATCGAACAATTCTAGTTTTTACTTCTTTTACAGATTGAAAAGAAACAAAGCTGTGTTCCACTCCCAATCCCCCCATCCCAACACAGGGTACACCCTTTCAAGGTGTATAAAAAACCCCAGCAGGTTTGGGCAAGCTACAATTCAGATACCATAATCAAGACATTACTTTCATAATAGAACACAACACCAGACCAACAGTGAGAAAACCCTAGTTAAGCATCACGAAAATCACACACTTTAAGAAAATATCATTAACTGCCAAATTTGAGCTATAATAGCTGTTCTAAAATTGAAAATCCATTTACACTAAAATAAACTAAATCTATGTATGGATGTCTAAATATGTGTGTGTGTGTGTAATTTTCATGCAATGATCTTAAAGCTTTGGAGACAGGTTATTAGCCTAATTTCCAGGCTTGTCCATATAGCAGTATTGACATGCACCAACTCTGCTAAAGGGCAGAATGAAAAAGACCATGGCACAAAATTTTAAACAATTTTAGGTTTAATTACATAATGTACCTGTAGATGTTCTAGCATAAACACAATTGTAAAAATCTACATCCTATTTTAGGGTATTTTCCACCTCCCATCCCTTAAAAGCTGTACAGTTATAAAAATGTGACTCTCAAGCAAAATAAACTTTTTTTTTCTTTTGCAACATACAAAATAAGTTAAATGATTCAGAAGGTTTTGAGCCATTAAGTCTCCCAATAACTGTGTTCTTGGCCATCCAATAAACGTGACATGCAGATAGCTCCTGGTCTAAGACCAGAACTCAATAAATACACGTCAAACAAAACTCGAAACATTTAAATTAGATTTCTTTAGAAACTGATGAAAGTCAAGAAAATATATAGTTAGGGCTAACAATTCCATTCTTAACTTACATCATCCAGTGGCAAAATGAACAAGGCAGGTCACTCAGTCCTTAGTGCATTTTCTAGCTTGTACCGGTTTGGCAAAAAAAAACAAAACAAATGTAGTTCCTTTAAAAATGTTTTTTTTTTCTCATTCACAATGTCTAAGGAGATTAATTAATTTCTCTTTGTCTAATAATTGTTATGCCCTCTGATATAACTTATGCATAGGATAGACATCTTAGTTATTAAAATAAAAATCTTTATTAACTGAAATCACTACAATGTGCCAGAATTGGGTTTTCAGTATTTCCCAGAGTGAAATGGTATAAATATAAAATGAAAAAAAAATTGACATGAGCAAAATGAAAAAAAATTCACTAATGGAAATCATATTCTAATCAATTTCTGAGAGGGTTTACATGAATTTTTAAGTGTTGAGTGTACTGTCTAGAGTAGTTACATACCAAGTACACTACATTTTGGCTTATAATGACTGCTTGATTGCTGGGGAATGACTATCTTCATATATGTTACATAGTTACTTAGCAATTCTTGGCACTCAAAAAAGTGTTAATGATAATTTGAATGAAATATTTTGAAGACAAATTATTAATTATACATACAACAACTCAGTTTAAATACATTGATAATAAAAGTTCTTGTCTTTCAGGATTGGTATAAAACAATGAAGTAAATCAGCAGTTAGCTTGCCACTTCCAAGGTAGGATTATAGGTACACACTGGGAATGGTGGATAAAATAGGAATGGATTTTATTCTAAGGAGGTTTAATAACAGATATTAAACAGAGGACTAAGTAGATACAGAAGGTATGCAGTCTTGGCAGTCTTGCTTCTTGGGAGAACCAGGATGTTAAACCAAGAAGAGGAACTTCACTATTTTTCTCTAGGCTTTCTGTAATTAAATTATGTTCATAATCTCACATCAGTTACAATTATGTCTTTTTTCTTGAGTCAAATAACTTCAAAGCGTTCATTTTTATTTCTTCTAACATCTAAGATATGTATATACATATTAATTTATATATATATACATACATATATATGTTCATTCCATTTTAAAAAGATCTGGGTTTTTGAATACTTGTCCTGTATCTGTGAGGCAATGCCATGAATCAGGGACCTTGTTCACTGTTGGTGAAGGGCAGAGTTCACAACTTTTTCTGAATATTAAACCTGTAGATTCAATCAGATTCAATTATACGGTAGGACTAGAGAATGGCTAACACCTCTTATCCCCACAAACATAGGCTCAAAAGGAATTCTTTGTGACGGAGAAAATTCCATCAACCCCACTTAAAAATAGCTAACATTTCCCCTCTTTTTAAACTCTAAGCAGGCCTACATTTTTCTTTATATATGTTCTTTGTGTATCATGGGATGGGTTCCATCAATCGAAAAGTAAAAACTGGAGTTTGTAATGTCCTGTTAATTTGTTTAAAAATCTTTTTACCAACAACTTCTTTTGCATTTGAAGTCCTTGATTCTTTGGTAGGTCATTTTGAAAAAAATCACACATGAATTTATTCTAAATGAAACTCCTTTTTATTCTTGGAATCTGTAGCCTTTGACCAACTGGAAAAAGATGTGCCAAGGAAATCCATCCTTAATAAATCAGGTATATTCTTGAAAATATCTCTGCCATCATTCTTTAGTACTGTGCCAACAATAGAAAATGTTTACACAAATCACTATTTCATCAGCACATGTCTACAAAACAAAAACATATTATTTTCAGTCTGAGTTTTCATAAATTTTAATTCAAAGTTTCTGCTTTGTGAAAATTTGGCTAGTTTTCAAACCTTTACAGAAACCAAACTAAATATTGTGAGTACTAAACTACATCTCTCCTTAATACATTTGCTATAGTGGAGTTTGATATTGGGAGTCTGATTTATACTTCCAAAAAGGGGTTTTAGAGTATTAAAGGGTTCTATTATTACACAGCAGCTACTGAGAGCCTAAATCCATGGTCAGTACTCTAACTACAAGAATCCAAGATGTTCTAAACTCTAGATGAATTGCTGCTTTCCTGTACAGCAGTCCTAATGTCTGAATTAAGACCGTTCGTTCCTAATGACTGAATTATGTCTTTGGATATAGAACATTCTCTTTTTCCTATATTTTGTTTTTAACTTCTTCAAAACATGTTCAGAGCTGGTATTTCAGCAAACACAAGACTCTTTGAGGGACTGAATCTAAACACCAAGCAGCAGAATTGTTTGTGAACTGTTCAACATTTCATCAGCCATAATTAACCTATCTGCATGATAATTTGTAACTATCAGGTGCTTGGATTGTACTCTTTGTAGATGAAGCAAAGTTAACTGGTTTAATCAGAATATAAAGGGAATTCAAAAGGAAACACTCACTATTGAGTTCACAAACACTTAATTCAAGTTTGGTAAATAATAGGCAGCAAAAGTGGCATCATAACCCATGTCAGTGAGACATTTGCTAAATGGAATACTCAGTCTTTACGAAGATAAAAATTAACCTTTTGCTCTCTATGGCAGAAGGGTAAAAAGAACTTATTTCACATTAGGCATCCTGTAAAATAAATAATCTACCCATTTAATACTTCTTGTCATTTGCTTAACTGAAGAGAACAGGTTGAAGCAGAAGCTTGTGTGTCCGGAGGTAGAGAGAGGGATTTTCTACACCTTAGTGGCTTTACCCCGTTGCAGGACTAAAATGGTAGCAGAAGACGGGGGGCAGGATAGGCCACCTGCACGTTCTAACCACTTACCATGCATTAATAGGAATCCTTCTATTGCCTCCTGTTTTATGTAGTTAAAAGGCTCACATTCTTAACTGACTTTCAAATAAATGGGACAAACCTAGACAGAAAGCAGGCCTGGTAAGTGAATGTGGCTCCTTACATAGCCCTGCTTACTATCTGGGAATATAAGTCCTTCACTCCCTTCTGGTGGAATATTGTCTCAAAATAAAAATCACAACTTGCTTGGAACCACATGCTACTGGTGCATCCTATTTTTAGGCTGCTTTCATTATTTTATTTTTTATACAGATACATATACACTGCTAGAATCAAAGCAAAAATATTAATGGGCAGGTACTACAGAACTAAGGTGAAACAAAACAAACAAACAGGAACCAACAAGTGAAAAACAACAGCTATAAACTTTCAAGGCCAAAAGCTAAGATTTAAGGGCAACACCTGTGAGGGGAGGAAAAGAAAGAGTATGAAGTTTCTAGAGGTATCTATAATGCAAGTCTAATGCCAGCTTTTTAATAATAAAAAAGAGAAGTGCTTTATTATTCACTGACTAGCACATAGAATGCTTAATTTGGGAAGAAAAATTAATGAAGTTCCTTGGGCCAGCAGCAGATATGGTGTGTCCATTGCCGGCAACAGACACAACACTGAAACAGAAAACCCAATCCCAGGGCAAAAGTATTCACAGAAGTAATGGCTGAAGGTTTCAGAGTTTGACAGGCAAGGTTTAATCACAAGTGCTACACTCTGTACAACGTTATTTATGGCTCTGCCTGAAATTTTACAGCTGAAACAGAAACTAAGACAAAGTTCATATTTTAGTGTCAATTACATGTTAGATATTTAGTTAGTTACAAACCCCTATTTTCTTGAAACAAAGGGCCTATCTTTCTTTAAAATGTTGAGATGTTTGAAATGGATATATCTATTAAGTATATTGGTGGTTTTCAATCAACTCTATGTTGGTCATGTGACTATTAATGAATTTTAATAGAAGTCTAATGGCCAATGGCCAAAACTACATTCAAACCCTGCTAATATATCCAGGCAGATAGGAAATTCTAACACACACACACATACACACACTCACACATGCACGCGCGCGCGCACACACACACACACACATGCTAAAATTCAAACTAAAAACCTCCCAAAGGAACTGCTTTGTTTGTAGACTTCAATTTGAAGTAGATACTAAGGGCAAGAATAGACCAGTTAAAATTCACCTGAAAATCCTTTCCCCTTCTTCAAATGTGCTAAAATACTGCAGTCAGCTTAGCATCCATATCTTCATGTATGTTATGTATAGGTGTATTTCTTTGAAAATGATAATTCAGATATTTAAATATTAAGTGGCCAGAAAACAAGAGTTACATTATCTGCAAAGTTTACAGTCCACTCAGGCCTTAAGAAAGACCACACTCTTTTCACTAATAACTCTCCATGATGGCATATTAAAGGCCACGTCATCACCACTGCATAAAGCTGTTAAAAAAAATTTGCTATTAGCACAACCTGGTTGTCAAAGCTTCATTATACATTTTACTATACAAATGCTTTTCAGATGATTTTTTTCTAAAACAAGAAACTCCGCTATAACAGAAACTTAGGTTACAGTTTTTTATGATGGTATTTTTTTATCCGTCTCTTCTTTTTTAAGTGTGGTTATCTCCAATAGTAAACAAGTTGATTTCATGAATGCTGTTACTAAAATGACTTATGTATGATGTTATCTACAATTCTTAAATTGCAACAATACGGACTTGAACTTTTAAACAGTCTGTTAATCATCATCTATGCCATGAATGTTTAAATATAATATATATTTAATATGAAAAAGCTAAAAGCACAAGTGCTTTCTCCCACCCCTAATTCTGTTTTGGGTCCTCACAGATTTGGAATGCATTCTTATCCACCCTTTTCACAAAGTCAGGAGAGCTCAGGAAATATAAAGTCAAAAATATACAAATCTTTGTTGTTATAATAAGATTTTTTTTTCCCCATGACTGAAATTACCAAGGACCATGAACTTGGAAAAAGAAAATCAAAAGGAATTTACAGCAATTATTTATCTTCAAAGTTCAAAACTGGTCACTTCACAGAAAGACTTCAGGGTCTGTTGAAATTTTTCTTCTAAAAAGTCATTCTGTAGTGGAGTTTTCTAGGAAAAATAAAACAGCTTTTAATAACTGGCCCGCTGGTGTGAGAGCTACCGTGGAATAAATTAGCACAAAAATGGAAAAAAGTCTTATAACTGTTCACTGTTACAGACATAATCAACAAGGTCAGTCACTCTTAAAAGCTCATCTTCGTCCTCTTCTGGGGCCCCTGCCTCCTGCCCACCACTTGTCCCATTGGGGGCCAGGCTTGCACTGGCTGTGCTGCTGTCCTTGGGGGTCTGAGGCTTCTCAGCTGGCTTGCCAATCAAGTTTTCAATGGCTTTGCCAGGACTCTGTCCATTGGTGGAAGGTAGGTCCACTAAGCTATAGTCCAACGGGCTCCCCACCTTGCCTACATTTTCAAAGTCCTCCTCCTCGTCACTGTCTATCCGATAGGGCTTTTTGGTGCTGTCTTGTTCTGAGGGCAGGACCCTGGGCTGGCGGTCATGGGCAGGTTGATCTGCATCTCCATGAGCATTGTCACAACTCTCCTCTTCATCTGTCTCGATCCGGTGAAGCCGCTTTCGGGATGGTTTACCTTCTTCTTCCTCCTCATCTGCTTCGGAATACTCATCTGTGCTTCGACCCCGTTTTCGAACTGACCGCTTTGATTCTTTAGCTAGCTCATCATCTTCAGAGTTCTTGGACATATAGCTCTCTAGAATAAACAGCACATTTAAGCCATTGGCACGGTTAACCATTAATAGATATAAGTAATCCTCTTCTTCCTCCCATGTTCATCCCATGTCCTACTTTCAGACTTGCTTGTACATAAATATTTCCCTTCAATAACTGGCCTCATTTCTCTCTTTTCTCATTCTCACAGCAATGCCCAATATGATTCACAGTATACTTTATGGTTTTAGGAAAGGGCAAAATCCTTAATTAAATAAAGACAGGTTGGTCACAAACTAAGAAACCCCTTCCCACTAACTCTCAAATTAGAGAATTGTGTAAACATACTGAAAAGAAAAAATTAAAACTAAGCACTGCATCTGAAGTACTGCACTCTCTTTTCATGTTATTAAATGTCCTTGGTAGCCCTTAAACTTTTTCATTTTATCTATACTTGATCTCACCTGGTCTCATGGCTTTGCATACCACCCATTTGATGGCGACTCTCACATTTGTTTTAGGCAACCAATCCCTAAATTCCAGGCTCATGTATCAAACTGCCTATTCAACATCTATGCTTGGATTTCTGAACAGGCAGAACCAAGCTCCGACACTTCCTCCTCAACCTTGCACAATTCTGGTCTCTACCACTTAGTTATTGGTAACTCCTTTCTTCTAATCACTCAGCCATCCTTGATTCCTTTCTTTTTCCCATCTAATCCAACAGTAAATTCTGTGGGCTGTATTCAAATATATCCATAATTTGACTGCTTTTCACCCCTTTACTGCTATTGCTCTAGTCTCACCCACCATCATCTCTCACCTGGCCTATTTTAATGACCCCCCCCAACCAGACTCCTAGATTCCCTCCTATACCCTTTAATTTACTCATAACATAGATACCATACTAAAATGTAAGTCAGATAATATCACTCCTTTGTGCAAAATCCTCCAATTATTTCTCATTTCACACATAATAAAGTCCAAAGTCTATACAATGGCCTACTGCATTATCTAACTATCCAATATGGTACTAAACAGAGCAAGACTCTATGGTCCTTGCCCCCCCTTGTCTTCTGCTTGCATTTCCACAGACTAAATTCTGTGGAAAACTTTAGTCAAAGAATAAGTTTTATCAGAGAAATGAGAAAATGCAGAAACAAAGAAAAACAGTCAAAGGAGATCAAATAATAATAAAGTAGTCATTAAGCATAGTCAAGGACCTTTAGTTACTTCTCAAGGGCTACAGATAACATTCTGAGCCTTATCCTGTGAGCTGTCTTACAGATACTGAAACCCCAGGTGAGGAAGTTAACTACATGATGACCAGACTAGTTGTGACATGAGCTGCTACAATCCCAAGAACTGGCTTCAAAGAAACAGGAATAAACCAACCCTGGAACTAAAGATTAACTGTACATAAAACAACCAAGAGGATGCTGGTCAGACGACTGATGACCACATTGAGTTGACTGTGCTGCTTCTGCATGCAGCCCCTTCCCTCAGCCTATAAAAGCTCTCATGCCCTGCTTGTCAGGAGGGGAGTCAGCCTTTGAACAGATGTCCACCCTTCCCATCCCTCACCAACCCCTTCCACCTCTCACCAGTGCCTGGCATCTAAAATAAAGCAAACTTTCCTTTCCACCAACCTGGCCTATTTATTGGCTTTTGTGTGGTGAGCACCCAGACCCCACCTTTGGGTAACAGTCCCCACTCACCACAGGTGGGAATCAACTCTTTTTTTAGGTCTTTACTCAAATGCTGATTTCTGAGGGAGGCATTCCCTTGGTACTCTATCTGAGATTCCAACTACTCCCCCAACCTTCCCTTTCTACTTTTCTCCACAGCACTTATCTCCACCTAATATATCTATTTATTTGTCATGGTTATTTATTGTCTCTCTTCCCCCAACAAAAATAAGAGTTACATGAGGAAGCTGTATTTTGGTTATTCTTTTCACTATTCTATTCCCAGTGCCTAGGACAGTGATAGTTCATTAAGTATTTGTTTTTAATAGCGGAATTAATGAATTTATATTTCTCTTTAATAACACAAGAAGAGATACACATTCACCCAGATGTTTACCTCCCTTCTTTAATCTCCCATACCCAAACATTTTTTTCCCTTACTGTCCTGGCATGAGCTCAAACTTAACTGACAATGATCTATGAAAGCAAATAATCTTCAATACAGATCATAAACAATGGAGAAGTAAATATATAAAAAAGATATAGGGGAAGGTGAAGGTTAGAATCATTTAAAATGAGAAGAACTCTAGAATAAACTACAAAGACTAAATGGACATCACAAATTCATATTTTAGAACTTGTAATTCTGGAATCGTGCACAGCTAACGCTATTAAGAAATAAAAGTTCACTGACTAAAGGTCGCTGTCACAGTGAAGAGAGACAGCAGGCACTCTTGGCTTGCAACTGTTCAGCTATTCAGGGCACAGGAGGTTATTTCAAAATGAGGGCCATAAATTATCAAGAAGCAAAAGAAATCTTGTTAACAGATCACAATTTTCTGACACTCTTCTAGTTTCAATGAAGAATTTAATTATTACAATTAAGAACTTAAAAATTATTATCTTATCAAGCATCAGTTATTTAAACTACAGGCTAACCAGGCATAAAATAATGGGTTTTATCTCAAAGATACTATGGGCTATATTAAATTTCTAATAAATGGTACAGAATCATAATCGTGAGTTCACTTTATAATTTGTACTACAGCCTTGTCCAAATGTCCGTACACTGGAGAGCTATTCCTTACCTTCACTGTCTGAGCTAGAGAGCCTACGCTTGTGAACTCGTCTGATTTCTTTACCACGTCGTAAACTCTTCTGGGAACCATCACTTTCTGAATCTTCCTTGTAGTTAATTTGTCTCTTCTGGTTCCTTCTAGACCTTCTTCGCCGAGTTTCTACAAAATCATCGCTAAAGTCATCACTAAAGTCACTTTCTGTTTAAAAAAAAAAGGGGGTGGGTAGAAAGGAAAAAGAAGTACAAATTTTAATTTTCAATTCCACCAAAAAGAAATGTTAGTTTAGCTTATAAAAATATAAAGCTATTACACAGAGTTCAGTCATAACTTTTAAATGAACAGTAACTTTTATAAATCTCTAATTTTCTTCTTAATAATATGAGTACATCTCGGGGAGTTTTAATGCCGAAGCTCACAAATGTATCCTACTAGCAGTCAACCTCAAGGTTAAAAAATGTTTTATTGGGAATTCCCTGGCAGTCCAGTGGCTCTGTGCTCTCACTGCCAAGGGCCTGGGTTCAATCTTTGGTGGGGGAACTAAGATTCCGTGGCACAGCCAAAAAAACAGTTTTTCATAAACCTTATCTCATACAACCTAGAGCTACCCAGTCAGCTGCATGGCTGCCACAACTGTTCTTCTTGGTGGATGGTTACTGTTCTGCCTCATGATAACCTGCTGTTCCTATGAATACAGCTGTATGGCTACATTCATAGCATTACAATGCACTGCAGAGGTTAAACTTTCTAACCACAGAAAACTGATGAGCTTGTTTCAAGTACAGAACTGGGGTTATACGTTTGGCTTTTACCCATGCAGAATTAAAATCTGCTGAATACAACTCACAGAGCTACTTTAACTCTCAAAGCACTGCTAAATAGCACTCTTCTTGTCATGTCATCTCTGATCAATACACCAAAATCAGGATATGGCATTATGGCAGAGTAGTTTTCAGGAAAGCTAACACATTTCACTGAATCATCACATCTAGCTTTGTTCTCTAATGGATTTCAAATACTGAAAAACTGCTAGCCAACAGTTTAAAGGGGTCCCCAGAGGCCAAATCTAGGACAAACTGACTCAAAATAGTGATGGTAGTAAGACCGAAATAAGAATCCATTAAATCCATACTGATACCAAAGAAATAAACATACAGGGCAGAACAGAAAGCTCTTTCTTATAGAATGGCAAGTAATAAATAGGAAGGAAGGAGTTAGAAAATCATCAACAAATGCTAAAACTAGTGGATGCAACATCTGATAAGAACAAGGTATTTAAAGCCTCAAAATATCTTGTATGGATTACTTATTAATTAAAGGGAAAATAACAAAGACTTGGAGGGCATACATTAATTATGTGATATTCTGGCCAAAAATGTATAACGAGAATCTAATCACAAGGAAACATAAAACCAAATGAGTTATATTTTACAAAATAACCAGTGTGTATTCTTAAAAAATGTTGTGGTCAACAAAGACAACATTTCAGGAATATTACAGATAAAAGGAGACCAAGGAGACATGAATAAATGCATAACGTAATCCTGAACTGGATCCTCAACCAGGAAAAAAACGTTTACATAAAGGACAATATTGGGGCACCTGATGATATCTGAATGTGTACTATTGATAAGTTAATGGTATTTTATCAATATAAAAGTTCCCTACTTTGATATTATACTATGGTTATGTAAGAAAATGTTCTTGTTTTCAGCAAATAATCACTGATTAAGGGGCCTGATGTCTCCACTTACTCAAAAGGTTTAGAAAAAAAGATAAACAAAACAAAAAACTCCACAACCTGGCCCGAGTTGGGATATGATACTCCTATCTGTAGCATTTCCTAAGTAAGACGACAGCTACCTATCTGCCAATCCCATGGAGCATCTTATCTGTTGTTTTAGCTGCCGTGCCTCTCTTTAATTAATAGGGATGAGTATAGATATAAATAACACTGATAACTTATAAAAACTAATAAATTACTGATTATGATCTAAATGTTAGAGATAATTAGTGATCTTTCTCTAACAGCTAGACATCTGAGGAAAAATGTTCTCAGATTATTAAAAACGATTCCCCCAAAAAATAAAATAAAATAAAAACAATTCCCAAGAAACACTCTGGAGGTGAAGTCTAGGCATGGAAACACATGGCACCAAAAGGATTCATCACGACTGTAAACGAGTTTGGCATGAAGTTAACACATCCGTCCATATCTGTCTTCTCAGACCTGCTTTATGTGAAAGATTTAATCAGTGGTGAGTTGTAAGAATAGAACACAAAGTTTCATCAGACAGTTTATATTACAACTGACAGAATTTTATTTTAAGAGATTTTAATTCCAGAAGTTACAAGAATTTCCTTAGTGAGCTGTGGATACGAATTATCTTTACCAGAGTCTCTGCTGTTCTCCTCAGACTCTTCCTCCTCGTCATCGTCAGAGCACTTTCTCTTCGGGGTCTTTCTCCGCAAACGCCTGCTTTGCCTCATAGGCCGGGAGGGGTGTCGCCTTAGTCTTCGGCTACAGAAATCAGCGTCGCTGTCATCATTAGATGGTGGGTCTTCTTCACTCTCATCTGGGTTCTCATCAGATACAACAAATTCATCCTGAGATCTATTCAAGAGAAACCGGATGAATTATGACGGTACACTTATAACCATGAACCCATTTTGGAGTTCTGAGTTCAAATTCTAACAAGTCCAGTGAAATTATTAAGCAGTGTTTAATGGAAATATCTAGGTCATTGGATCAATTTCCCTGTTTATAAAATGAAGAGCTGTTTTGCACCCATTTTTTTTTTTTTAGAAGGAGTTATGAAGATCAATTGATGCTCATTTTTGTACATAAATTGCTTTTGCCTCTTGGGAAGTCCCCCATGTGCCTCAAATTCAACATGTCCAAAAATGAACTCATTATTTCCTAGGCTACTCCTTTCTTCTGTTCCCTAGTCTGGTATTTGGTACTATCACCCATCCAGTAATTCAAGGCAGAAACTTGGAATTTATCCCAAAATTCTTTCTCCCTGTTCATTTCTCATATCAATGACTAATTCCTCCTGAGTCTACTTCATAAAGATATCTCAAACCTGGTATCTTTTCTCAGTTCAGGGTCTCATATCCCATCAAAACTACTACAGCAATTCCCCAAAATCTCTTTAATCTATGCTCATTTTACCTCAATAAATCCTACCAATGAATTCCAGGATGAATCTTTCTGAAACATAAACCTCATATTAGTCTGGTATTTAAAACTCTTCAGTGGGTTTCCATCATTCTTATGCAGGACAAACACAAAACTCCATCATCTGGTTCCTTTTTATGCCTTGGCTACATCTCCCGCAGGGCAATCTCTGATGCTACCTTAATTCTTTTTATCCTGACAAACCAGGAGTTTCCTAAATATTCTATGACATTTTATGCCTGGCTGCCCTGGACAGGATTTCTTTGCTTAGAATACTTTTTTCTTTATATTGCTTCTAATTCCAAATTCATCAATCTGCCCAATTTATTCTTTACATTTCAGATAGAGCTTTATTTCCACTCTGAGGCCTTCCTTGACCTCCCTGGATTGATATGGCCCTCTTCTGTACCCTGCCTTATGTTTTAGTAGCAATCATGCAGAAGGACTTTTCTGTAGTTTATATGTTTGTTTCCTCCACTAACAATCTGAGAGGAGAAACTCTGTGGCATTCCTTCCATATATCTGCTCTGTAGAGAAGCTTCCTGACAGTACAGAAGAAAGCTTCTATACTGTAATTCAGTATAGAATTACATGCCCCAACCCAAACCCCTATAGGTCACCAGAAAATAGTTTCTAATTACTTATACCTGCCCATTTCTCACATTTGACTGGGAACCAATGCAAGGTGCATGGGTTCAATCCTTGGTCACGGAACTAAGATCCCATATGGTGCATGGCTTGGTCAAAAAATAAATAAATAATTATTGTCGTTCAGCCGCTCAGTTGTGTCTGACTCCTTGTAACCCCAAACACCCATAAAACTTCGTTTTAATCTAGAAGGAGCCAAAATCAGCATTGTTGAATCTGTTTTAAGTACCCTGAAAACAGACCGTCTACATGCTGAACAAAAGCCCCATCAGGGCCAAGTTTGGTTGGAAGCCCTGTTCAAGCCTCAACCTAGGGAATGGGATCTACCAACAGACCACGCACCCATCACTGATCTTGAATTCATCCTCGCTCTCCTCTTCATCCAGGTTGCTGTCACTGTCCAGATCATTCAGTCGCCGGCGTTTCTTCCGGCGAGCAGCAGCTGCCCTCTGGGGTCGTTTATTTTCTTTTCTTTCTTCATCCAAAATAGTAGAGATGTCTTTTCCACGGTGGCCTGTGATGGTGGAGATATCTTTTCCTCGGCCAACTCCTGAGTCCAGGGGCAGGGATGTAGGGTTGAGGGGAAGAGAGGGAGGGAGAGATAAAGACAACTCTATGTTTATTAAAAGTTTCCCTTTAACATCTACAGATTGTCCTTAGCAGCTTTTTCATTTGATTTATTTATTTTCTTCCTAGAGCTATGCAATTTTCTCACAGCTTTAACCGACAGAGTTTTCAAGAAAGTTTTACATTTGTTTATCCTATTAAATGGAGCTTTCCAGGTGGCTCACTGGCAAAGAATCTTCTTGCCACTGCAGGAGATGCGGGTCTGCTTCCTGAGTCAGGAAGATGTGGAGAAGGACGTAGCAACCCACTCCAGTATTCTTGCCTGGGAAATCCTATGGACAGAGGAGCCTGGCGGGCTACAGTCCATGGGTTCGCAAAGAGTTGGACATGACTGAGCAACTAAGCACAGCACACTTTTAAAACAATTAGTAAGCTCTGAGTCTACACACTGGCCCCATGTCCACAGGTTATTTTCAATTTCAGTCAACATCAGTAGTGATCGTGATACACACTGAGGAGAATGAGAAAAATATGCTTGCTTACTGCTCTTTAATCAGGGCATTTTAATTAATGTACTGGCCAAGTGAGATGAAGAAAAGAGAATGATAAACACATACCTCCTCCATCAGCCTCTTTGATATCATCTTCTATAGCTTCATCAATTGCTTCGTCAAACTCATCAAATCTAAAATACATACAACAATCACATTATAGCCTGTCCTGGCATACGGACTAGAAAAATTGCCTCTAAAATAAAAAAGGCCAGAATATGAAACTGCTCTCTGGTACTTTAGGGCTGTGGAACTTGGATTAGATCACCCCATACTACTGTTAACTTCAATTTCTTTGGTACAATAGAAACCAGTATCTAAGTTGTTGTTATTTTACTTTTAAAGAGTATCTATACCAAACATCAACAAGTATTTTTTAAACAGCCAGATAGTAAACATCCTAGGCTTTGTAGACTATACAGTATTTGTTGTAACTACTCAACTCTGCCACTGTAGTGCAAAATCAGCCACAGACAAAAAGTGAATGAATGTAACTAGTGTTCCAATAAACTTTATTTTTTAGACACTGTGATATGAATTTCACGTGATTTTCAAATACTTTTCTCCTTCTGTTTTCTTTTCTCAACCATTTATAAATATAAAAGCCACTCCTAGGCCATGTGGTATACACAAACCAGTAATGAGCTGGATTGGCCCACAGGTCACAGTTTGCTACCCCAATTATACAAATCATATGACAGAGTAAACTGAACAAACTTAGTATTCCAGAAATAATACTAAGTGTGAGGAATATATTATTGTTGGCTCTTAAATACTATATTTTCATTATTACTGAAATTCTTATACAGACAGTCAAAATTTTAAAACTAGGTTAATGTACTTTTTCTCAAAAGAGGCTTTTTCTTTCACCTAAAGAAAAAAAATACAAGACTAGATGATTCCTAAGATTTTTTTCACATACAAAGCTCCTTTCACTTTAGAACTGAGGTGATGTATACCTGTGGCGGATTCATGCTGATGTATGGAAAATACTGTAAAGTAATTAACCTCCAATTAAAATAAATAAATTTATATTAAAAAAAGATACGGGGACTTAATGAAGACTGGCCTAAGCATAGTAATTACTAGGCTCATGTGGCTATCCATATTTCTAAAATAAAATATGCTGTTCCTCACTAGCCATATTTCAAGTGCTCAACAGTGATATATGGCTACTGATTTCCATACCACACAAGAAAGAGAACCCATAACCACAGTAAACTGGATAGCACTGGATTAAAGTTATCCAGTGATTAACAACACAGATAAGACTAATAAGCAAATACTTTGCCCTCTGGAGTTGAGACATTCATTACAGCTACAGACTTCCTTTCTAGGAAAATATATATACTTATAGAAACAAAAAAACTTTACATATTTCAGAGGAATCACAAGTTTCAGGCTAAGAACTCTTCTTCTACAAAATACTTTTAAATGCAGCACTTTACCTCCAATCTTTTCATATAATGCTATGAAAAACATCCTTGTAGATGTAACTGAGCTTTTTCTTAAGAGGAATTCTGAGAAAGAAAAAAAATTTGTCCATCTATTCATGAGGCTAGAAGAAGAGATACAGATCAAGCCAGATGCAAAGTTAATGGAAAAACGGGAATTTTCCCAAGGACATGATGCAGCTGTAAAATGTCATAATAATCCAGTTCCTCTTATTTTTTTTTTTAAGTAGAAAATTTTTATTACTTTGCCAGGCAAAGGGGGCCACAGTTAATGCCCTCAAAACTGTGTCCCCAACAATCTATTTCTTTGAGCCGCTACTACCTTCTTACTGCGATACTGTGTTTTCTAAATTCAGAGAGTATCAGAACCTTTGAACAAAGGAAACTGTATCAATAAGCAAGAAACTCCCACCCTTGACTAGAGGATCTAAGTCACTTTTAACAAAATAAAAAGTTTTGATTTACATTTCAGACTCAGTTTGCATAAGCTGTTGGACACAACATCCTACATTTTACTTAATCTTCATCGTTTTCAAGGAAAGAGAACCCTGTGTCAACCGTGCAGTCTGCTTTTGCTTTGAGCCTTACTCTTCATTTAAATGTCATCTAAACTCTATCCCTTAATAAACTCCTCTATTAAGAAGAGGTGGCAAGAATACACAGAACAAAAAAGATCTTCACGACCCAGATAACCACAATGCTGTGATCACTCACCTAGAGCCAGATATCCTGGAATGCGAAGTCAAGTGGGCCTTAGGAAGCATCATTACAAATAAAGCTAGTGGAGGTGATGGAATTCCAGTTGAGCTATTTCAAATCCTGAAAGATGATGCTGTGAAAGTGCTGCACTCAATATGTCAGCAAATTTGGAAAAGTCAGTAGTGGCCACAGGACTGGAAAAGGTCAGTGTTCATTCCAATCCCAAAGAAGGCCAATGCCAAAGAATGTTCAAACTACCGCACAACTGCACTCATCTCACACACTAGCAAAGTAATGCTCAAAATTCTCTGAGCCAGGCTTCAACAGTAAGTGAACCGTGAACTTGCAGATGTTCAAGATGGATTTAAAAAAGATAGATCTTTTTCAGTTCTTTTGTGTATTCTTGCCACCTTTTCTTAATATCTTTTGCTTCTGTTAGGTCCATACTGTTTCTGTCCTTTATTGTGGCCATCTTTGCATGAAATGTTCCCTTGGTATCTCTAGTTTTCTTGAAGAGATCTCTAGTCTTTCCCATTGTACTGCTTCTATTTCTTTGCACTGATCACTGAGGAAGGCTTTCTTATCTCTCCTTGCTATTCTTTGGGATTCTGCATTCAGATGGACAATATAGTTCTCCTACAATGCTTATTCTGATTATGTAAATTTGTTCCAACATGACTGATATATTAGGAAATACTTCAAACATAACATGTATTTCATACTAGCTTATACATAATTTTCTTCACGAGAAACACTAGGTAAATACAGAAAACTGCACCAGCTGCATAGGAATACACAAAACAAACACGTCCACATACCTTATAAATATCTACTGGCTACCTAACCTCATTACGTGTGCTATAAGCTACAACCAACCACACCTAGTATTACAACTTTCTGGCTGATTTAAAAACCCTTCATGCCACTATACAATATATTACAAACTGCAACTCTCCTCACAATCACTTCTGCAGACAAGCTTCAGGGCTTTTTCAACATAAAATGTCATTGTTTATTGTAGTATTTATGTTATCTCTTAAGCACTTAACATGTGTCAAATGGTACTGCCATTTTTATAAATATTTTTTAATGTGTCACTAATGAAATTTTTGTTTGCCTCTAACACCATATTTTCCATAATCTCTATGGCTTTTATTGTGAGATTCTGAAACAATGGCAATTTTTAGGAATGTATTAGTTGTGTTGTAGTAGAAGTGACTTTAACACTTGAACTTTCCATTAGGTTTTGACTTCACTAATTATAATAATTTTCTTTAAAAAAAAAGGTACCTTTTCTTTTTCAAAGTCTTTCTTTTTTTAAAAAGAATAAGACAGACACCATTCCCATAACCATTAAGGATTTTACTCTTACTGATCTAATGCATTTTATAAGTTTTAACAGTAACAATAGAAACTACACAAGAGGAGTTCTTTCATGATCACTGACGAAAGTTTATAAACAGGAAGCAAGCTCAAAGTTCTATAAAGTCAATTTTGCTTCTTATCTCAAGTTATTCAAGTTAAAAGACTTTTGTTGTTGTGTAACAATGGTCTAAAATAATTAAAATATCAGTTATGTATTATTTGAGTGAGACAGGGTGGTTTAATGGAGAGAACACTAGATGAACAAACAATTAGAAGATAAGATTTTAGTCCAGGTTTAGCTGCTAATAGAGTGACCATGGAAAAGTCTCTCTGTGGTGTATTTCTGAAGGCAGATGGTAAACCAGATTGCATTAACTGAGTCTTTCAATGGGCACCAATGGAGCACTATGCTAGCTGTAAAAACAGAGGGATGCATAACACAGACATGGTACTTCCCTTCATGTTAACAGTGTAGTGTAGGAGAGCAATATTAATCAAAAAATAAAAATCACAATTGTTACAACTACAGAAGTACTCTCAAGGAGAAGAACCGGTTGCTATAAGGGCATATAATAGAGGGATTTGATTAAGAGAGGGTTGTTATTTAACAAGGTTAAAAAAATAGAAGGGAATTTCAAGGCAGAGTAATCAGTCTGCACAAAGGGACTGAAAGAAGACAATGTGGCTAACTTGAGAGAAAGGGAAAAATGTGGATGAGGTGGAGCTGAAAGGCCAAGAGCAGGGCAGACTGTGCAGTGCCTCTGGGGCTCGTGAAAGGCATCAGTCCTCATCCCCAGAGCTATAGAAACTGGGCAGAGTATGTTAAACAGAAGAGGACAGCATGAACAAATGTACATTTGAAAAAGATGATGTTGGCTGCTCTAAAATTCTGATTCTAAAGTCAGTGAATAAGAAATATATATACAACTTCTAATGATTACTGTAATGGTAAAATCAAGGTTGTTTTAAAAACAGTTTCCACTCTTTCATTTCCACAGATTTCATACCTGTAACTTATACATTTCCGTGTTCTTGTCGACCTCCTTTCAAGCAAGTTTGCTTTGGATTTTTTTGAATCTTTTTTCTTTTCTTCATGATCTTCCGAAAAATCTGGCTCCTGGTTAAAAAATATGATAATAAATATACAGGTTATTATGACAGAACAAAGTTCCTCGGAATTAATAGCTTTCTAAAGTCCATCTAGGCAGCACATGTGAAAGGTTAAAAAAAAAAAAGTGAAACAGTCGCCTCCAAACTGAATAAACAGGGTAACACTCAGTATAGAGATTAAAAATAATACTGGTGGATCAAAGGATGAAAATACTTCTGTATCAAACTTACGCTTTTGTGAGTTTATAGTTACCTCTTTTAAAACAATCATGATGAAGTCTACCTACTAATAACTAAAGTTAACACACATAAAATAAGTCAACAGATATGCTGAATAAATGAAATAATGGATTTAGAAGAAGAAAGGGACATGGTGCTCCAGAAAAATAACTAACCAGACAGATGATTTCCGTGTGTGATTTAATTAAGCCTGGAATGAAACTGCATTTGAAATGAAGAAAATGTCTTCATTTCAAATGAAAACCATGTCACATATATTTTCACTCATGACATACCTTTCTTAATTACTAATTAGATTAATAAATGCAAAACAATGATATCCTTTCAAAGAAACCAAACTATAAGAACACAAATTGGAGTTTCTGATTACCCCCAAAAGTAGGAAATAAAAAACCAAATATCCCTGAACCATTTTTTAGTCACTTTACATAAACAGCACATAAAGAAGCTAAAAACAAATTACCCAATTTAGGGTAAAAAATCAGAACATAAACCCCATAGGGGTGAGCTGTAAACTTGGTTCGGATGCAATGTTACATTTTGGGGCTATCTGTACACACATAATTTCAATCATAAGGGAAATGGGTGATTTTTTGAAAGTGCTAAATTTCATTTTTAGTAAAAGTGGTATATTATATGTTTAAAACCATCCATATAACAAAGTGAGTTAAATTTTAGAACACTTTTGGCAGTTTCCTCTCTAAAAATACTATAAACCAGAAACTTACTTGTGGAGGAATGATGTTTTCAATACTAATACCCACATACACCAAGCGTTCTTTCCTTTAAAAAAAAATGACAAAAGAAATAAAAATGTAGCTTTGGAACATACTAATGCAATTATTTTTAATAGCATATAGGTAATTCCTCTGAATAGTCTAACTGGCTTAAAGGACTCCCTAGAGATATGAAATGTAAAACTTGCTTCTTTAAACTTCATTTTACTTCATATTATACTGTATTCTTGCATTTCATGTTAATGTGGCTTGTCAAAATTATTTAGAATACAAGTTTGTTTGACATAAACTATGAATCTGGACTATTTCGAAAGGTTGTTTTCAAAGTTTTCTATCAAACTACCCTGTACACAGTTGACAGAGGGATATTAATAAATCCTGTGTTAGTGAAAAAAAAAAAAGCATACAAACTGAGATTTGCTAAAAATAAAACTTATGAAAACATTACTAACATAGGTAATACTAAAATTACAACCGCACGGTAACAGCAGAAGCCAGGTCATGAACATATTAGTTAATATCTATGAAACTTATAGTATTGGTATCTGTGGCAGGCACAAAACTTTCTAAAGGTATGAAAATCTCAGCTACAGAAGTGATTGATACCAGGCAATAAACCTTGAAAATGAAATAAACAAGGAAATTTGATGAAAAGAGCCATGCTGTGACTCACTGATGAAGTGATTAGATGAAATGCCAACTCTGATAGGACAAACTGTATCTCTGTTATGCTGGAAGTTCTCAGCAATACTGTATGTGAAAGACTCTAAACCCATTCACTTCTTGTTTGCAGAGAAGAAAAGCAGCAACATAGTTTATACATCTCTGCACTACACAGGATGCTTAACAAAAAACTTATCTTCAGAGCCAGTTGAGACTTTTCCAGGAAATGTGGATTTATGAACACTAAAGATACTTCCAGAGTTTCCCTTCAAAGAAACCTTTGTTGATTTTAATTCAAAAACTTTTACACCAAAAATTGCTGTATACAACAGTAGTTTTCTCTGGTTTTCCGACAGTTGATTCCACTCACCAAGGACAACTGAGCTCTTGCATACACATGCCACTGTATGTTCCAATAAACAGAAATATAATAGTAACCACTCTTCTTCCATTTGTGATGTCCTACATAGGACATTAATGATCTAGTTAATCAGAGATACCAAAGGAACATTTCATGCAAAGATGGGCTCGATAAAGGACAGAAATGGTATGGACCTAACAGAACCAGAAGATATTAAGAAGAGATGGCAAGAATACACAGAAGAACTGTACAAAAAAGATCTTCACGACCCAGATAATCACAATGGTGTGATCACTGACCTAGAGCCAGACATCCTGGAATGTGAAGTCAAGTGGGCTTTAGAAAGCATCACTACGAACAAAGCTAGTGGAGGTGATGGAATTCCAGTGGAGCTATTCCAAATCCTGAAAGATGATGCTGTGAAAGTGCTGCACTCAATATGCCAGCAAATTGGGAAAACTCAGCAGTGGCCACAGGACTGGAAAAGGTCAGTTTTCATTCCAATCCCAAAGAAAGGCAATGCCAAAGAATGCTCAAACTACCGCACAATTGCACTCATCTCACATGCTAGTAAAGTAATGCTCAAAATTCTCCAAGCCAGGCTTCAGCAATATGTGAACCGTGAACTTCCTGATGTTCAAGCTGGTTTTAGAAAAGGCAGAGGAACCAGAGATCAAATTGCCAACATCCGCTGGATCATGGAAAAAGCAAGAGAGTTCCAGAAAAACATCTATTTCTGCTTTATTGACTATGCCAAAGCCTTTGACTGTGTGGATCACAATAAACTGGAAAATTCTGAAAGAGATGGGAATACCAGACCACCTGATCTGCCTCTTGGGAAATTTGTATGCAGGTCAGGAAGCAGCAGTTAGAACTGGACATGGAACAACAGACTGGTTCCAAATAGGAAAAGGAGTACGTCAAGGCTGTATATTGTCACCCTGTTTATTTAACTTTTATATGCAGAGTACATCATGAGAAAGGCTGGACTGGAAGAAACACAAGCTGGAATCAAGATTGCCAGGAGAAATATCAATAACCTCAGATATGCAGATGACACCACCCTTATGGCAGAAAGTGAAGAGGAACTAAAAAGCCTCTCGATGAAAGTGAAAGTGGAGAATGAAAAAGTTGGCTTAAAGCTCAACATTCAGAAAACGAAGATCATGGCATCCGGTCCCATCACTTCATGGGACATAGATGGGGAAATAGTGGAAACAGTGTCAGACTTTATTTTTCTGGGCTCCAAAATCACTACAGATGGTGACTGCAGCCATGAAATTAAAAGACGCTTACTCCTTGGAAGGAAAGTTATCACCAACCTAGATAGCATATTCAAAAGCAGAGACATTAGTTTGCCAACAAAGGTTCATCTAGTCAAGGCTATGGTTTTTCCTGTGGTCATGTATGGATGTGAGAGTTGGACTGTGAAGAAGGCTGAGCGCCGAAGAATTGATGCCTTTGAACTGTGGTGTTGGAGAAAACTCTTGAGAGTCCCTTGGACTGCAAGGAGATCCAACCAGTCCATTCTGAAGGAGATCAGCCCTGGGATTTCTTTGGAAGGAATGATGCTAAAGCTGAAACTCCAGCACTTTGGCCACCTCATGTGAAGAGCTGACTCATTGGAAAAGACTCTGATGCTGGGAGGGATTGGGGGCAGGAGGAGAAGGGGACGACAGAGGATGAGATGGCTGGATGGCATCACTGACTCGATGGACGTGAGTCTCAGTGAACTCCGGGAGTTGGTGATGGACAGGGAGGCCTGGCGTGCTGAGATTCATGGGGTCGCAAAGAGTCGGACACGACTGAGCGACTGATCTGATCTGATCTGTGTAGGTTCTTTAGAACACAGCCTTTACTGCCCTATAAACTCTGGGCCCTACTAACAAGAATTTTATAGTCTTTTTAGAGACAGGTTATAAAGCTGTTAGGCTTCCCAAGTGGTGCCAGTGGTAAAGAACCCTGCCAAAGCAGGACATGCCTGAGACAAACATTCAATCCCTGGGTCTGAAAGATCCCCTGGAGGACAGCATGGCAATTCCCTCCAGGATTCTTGCCTGGAGAATCCCATTGGACAGAGAAGCCCAGCGGGCTATAGTTCAAAGGGTAGCAAAAATTGGACACAATGAAAGGACTTAGCACACATGTATGAAGTTATTAAATAAAAACTGGCATATAAAAATAATAAAATTATTTTAATCAAAACCTGTTTTTTAAAAAACAGTACAGTTAATGAACTAAAAACCAGGAAAGGAAGAACAGTACTAGGTGAAATTAACAGGGAGGGCTACATGGATAAGTCAAAACTTCAGCTGTTATTAAAAATGTCTGACGTATCTAACCAAGTTTGTTGTGATATCAATTTCCTCTTTTGTACTGCAAAAGCTTTATTTTCACTTGACCATTATTTCTCTTCTCAACTCAACGGAAAAAACATATAGTCATGTTGCAGGTTAGGTCATGATTTATGTCAGACTTGGAAATCCAAAGGTAAATAAGACATGGTTCTTGCCCTCCCAATTACTTAACAACTGACTGTACTCCATATGAACAGGTATAATGGAACTGTGAAAAAAGAACAGATTTTTGTCTGAAGAGCTGAGAAATTTGGAAAGACCTTAAATAGGTGGTAATATTAATATCTGGGTAAGATCTTAAAGTTAAGAATGATTTCTCCTCAAAGCATTTTCTTGCTTAGTAACCTTATGGAAAGTTACATCTTCCATTCCATCTCACCAAATAGTTCAATGATCATATTGGGCTCAGACCTTACTATTATCACATGCCTTCTAAGATTTCAATTTCAAGGAACCTGTTTTCTGGTTTCTACTGACTCAGTTTCCAGCTGACTCCCTCTAGTACACTGATTTTGACAATTCCCTGACTCCAGTGGAACCTCTATCCACTGACCCTACTCTCTATTCACTGTTTGGCACTCCCTTTGTATCCTTACTTTCCCCCTTACCTCACTTAGACTTTATGCTCCATCATTATAAATACTCCTTTGCACACACTTTCAAATTCCTTGTCTTTTTTCTCCTTCCCTCTGTTACATTACCTCGAAAATGCCAACCCTGATTAAACCCAACTCTGTGCTAGCAAAGCACTAGTAACAGTACTCTGGAAGCACAGAGCTATTTGAATTCCCAATAATTTCTGGCACCGAGTCCTGGAAGGGACGTTTACAAATTAGTTGCATGGACTTCTGAAACATCAGACATCACTAAGATCACAGTTCCAGTTCTGTAGACAGTTGCTGGCTAGTTACTAATTACTCACTGACACATCCTTCTTTTTCATCATACCAGAGCCATATACTATACACCTCATTTTGATTACATTGCCTGGCATAAAGTAGGTGCTCAAGAAATGTTCAATATATGTTGACTAAAAGCACAAACAAGGGGAAAGATGCTCTAGCACTATGACACAGACAGTAAGCAAGGCTCCAAACTGTTCGGATGAGTGCTAGAGAAATTGTTTCACAGATCTGAAACTGGATGAATAAAAATGCTCACTTTTAAAAGAGATGAAGTCCCCTGAAATTTACAGTTAATGTATTATTTACTTTAGAAACACACATATTTTGCTATTTAGAGCTTCTAATATAAACATACATTAGGAACTATAAATAATGAAGGCTATGTTAACCAGATTCTGGGGAAAAATTAGCAAACAATAGTAACAATTTGGTTAACCTGCCTTGTCAGAATGGTCTCTCATATAGGATTTAATGTGTGATCTAAAGGCACACACAATTACAGATGTCCTCTTAAAGGGTGACATTTAAGTAAAGAGGATTATCAAGGACAGAAGAGAAACTAGATGAACTAGTAAATGGGAGACCAACAGTGTAAACAAATATTGTGGCACATTTTAACATAAATTTCTAAAATTTAAAGTATTTCTTAACTAGAGCAGCATTTCCTAAAGTATAGGAGGCAAAAGTAAATGCTCACCAATCTTTCCACATATAAACCCGACAAGCATCATAGGCCTCCAAAGGACAAACAGATACAATGTGAGCACGAGACAAATTCTTAGTGGTTTACATTCTTGGCTTTTAGAGAGAATCCATTTTCTTCCATGTCCTTAAAGAATAAGCCTATTAGCTATGTACAATTTTACATCAGATCAGCTTCAGAACATGAGAAAACTGCTCATTTCTAAAAAGGGCAGGTAGATTTCAGGAAGACTGAGTCCAATTTTTAATTATGACTTAATTATGACTAATCTGAATCATCTTTAATTTGATCTCTTCCAGTGTCAAAACTTAGTGTGTTTAGTCATTCGGTCATGTCTGACTCTGCAACCCCATGGACTATAGCCTGCCAGGCTCCTTGGACAGGGAATTCTCCAGGCAAGAATACTGGAGTGGGTTGCCATTCCATTCTCCAGGGGATCTTCCCAACCCAGAGATCGAACCTGGGCCTCCTGCATTGCAGGCAGATTCTTTACCATCTGAGCTACCAGGGAAGCCCATCAAAAATTAAGACAGGAGCAATTTGCACATCAAAACAGTCTTAATAACTATATACAGGAGTATCAGTAAGAGTTCCTAAATATAAAGGTATTTAGACAACTGATTAACCTATGTCCCCTGCATTAGAAGCATCGAGTCTTAACCAATGGACCGCCAAGGAAGTCCTTGAACCCATTTTTATTTTTTTTTTGGAAAGAACTTTATGTTTAATAACAAAATATGAGGAAGAACTTGGAGAAAATAGTATCAATAGGATAAACATACCCCAATCAAACCTTGATGACAGTATTTGTATCATAGAATTCATTTGGAAATATAGTCAAGGTCCCAAACACAGTGCTAAAATAAGTAAAGCAAAAAGTTCCAGAAGCAAAACATATCCAAAGTGGAAGAAACTGAAGTTACTCTTCTGACTGTGAACCCATTTTTAATGTTCACCTTTGTATAGAGTAAAGTGTGTGGATTATGGAATGAGCAGACTGCCTGAAAGCAAACTAAATTTTTCAGGGTAATACTATGTGATAGCAATAAAAATTAAAGTAGAAACAAATGAAGGAGACACTGCTTAGATTTTTCTCATATTATGAATACATGGGCATCAAGCCCTACTGGTTAAGACTATGAAAATTCTCTTCAGCCTCTCCACTTTATTATCATGATGACTGATCTAGTTCAGACCTCACTGACTCCCACAGACTTTATTCCAATGGCCTTAATGCTAATTCCTTCTTCTTGCTGTTACCAGGGTATTTTTCTTCTGAAATAAAAGTCTGATTATGTATCTCTCTCCTTTGATGGCTTCCCCACTGCCTCTAGAGAACAATTCAAATTTCCCAGCCAGTTAAGCAAAGCTGTTTGCAATCTGCCCTCAGTTTCCTTTTTAGCTTCATCCCCCACCCCTCTTACTCTCACATTTACACTGTCTATGCGTTTATTGTGCTCTTTGCCTAAAATATCCTTTCTCTGCATGTCAGTCTGTATAACCTCTAGTTATGTTCCAAGGACTTCCCTGATAATCCAAGCCCTTGGAGAACTACAGTGCTCCTCCACAATGTTCCAGTATTGCTCTAAATGTACCTCCGTTTGTCTACTTATTTGCATCACTGGTTCATACGCAGAAGATAAGCTCCAGGTAAGCAAGAGCTTTGTTTTACTCATCTTTTCTCTTCAGTTTGGAACACAGTAGGAAAGAATGAATGTTTAGCAATAGACTAATCAAAAAAGGTACATAAAATTATAAATAAATACAAACTTACTGTCTTGATTATGAGCTTCCTGTAAAGATTAAGCTCAACTCCAATCTTACCTCCTTCAAGAAGCCTTCTTCTAACCGTTGCTATGGTCTAACTGCCTTAGACCATACTGCAGGGGCATATTGAAAAGGGAATCATTGCTTACAGTCAGTAAGCTCTTTATTTCACCATTGCTAATTCTACCCACCCAAAGAGATGCCATGGGAAACTAAATTGTAACCAATTCTTTGTGTTTTCTTGGACATAGTAGGTTATGATAAAAACTTTAGATCAGGGATTGGCAAACTTCCTATAAAAGGACAGATAATATATTAGGCTTGGGTTATATGGTCTCTCTTACAACTACTCAACTCTGTAGCTCTCGTGCAAAAGCAGTCACAGATAACATATAAACAATGAGCATGGCAAAGGTTATTTATGAACAATGAAATCAGAATATGTAATTTTCATGTGCCATGAAATATGACTTTTCTTTTGATTTTTTTCTAATCATTTAAAAACAAAAAAAAGACCCATTCTTAGGTGGCAATACAAAAACAAGAAGTGGGCCACATTTGGCCCACAAGTAAGAGTTCACCAATCTCCGCTTTATACAGACACACTGGAAGATAATTCTGATGTCAAATTCCCAAGTGAAACATTAACACACATATCACAGTACCTGCGTTCAGCACGCTCTTTCTTCTTTAAGGCAACATCCAAATCTTGCAATTGTTCTTCTAATTTTTCACACAGTAGTTTCTGAAAACATAAAACAGATGAGTATCATCTTAAACCTTGCCACAATCACTTATCTCTTGCCTATTAGCTAAAGCTGCAGTGCTAAGACAGCTAATAAGGGGCCACAGAGAAATCAGTGAAATGTTCCTTGTATTTAATAAAGAATGCCACTTCAGTTCATCAACTGAACTGAAGATGGGCAGGCTATCTGTGAAGTAACACACACGTTAAAGAAACTTACAGCTTTGTCAAGAAACATATTCTATGCCTACCTTGCTGGCAGTAATTAATGTTTAAAATAGCATTTGGTTCAGCATATATACATGACAGTGATTAAAAAAACTTTTTAAATCCCAAGGTATTTTTAAGGAAGAAGGTTACATGTACAAGAAAATATAATGGTGCCAATCACTGTTTGTTTTTTTTTAAGAGAATGGAAAAAAAATTTACAAAATCATGCCAAACAGTTAATAGGTCAAAATAGAGCTGAACAATGTAATTGTTAGAGTGATGCTAAATCAAATAATTCCACTTACATAAAAAAATGCAATAAAGACCATCATCTTTTGGGGTTTTTTTTCAGCCATGCCGCACACCTTGCGGCATCTTAGTTCCCTGCCCAGGGACTGAAGCCGTGTCCCCTGCAGTGGAAGCACAGAGTCCAAACCACTGGACCACCAGGGAATTTCCAAATTTTAAAGCAAAAGGAGACTGGAAAGGACCTTTTGAATAAAAAAGATATTCTGCTCTTCAGGTTTTAAAAGAAATCCACCGAATCAAGATATGAGAGAAACAGAATCCATGATTCTATTCATAGTACCATCATAATGGTCCATAATTTATAACATCATCTATAAAAGTGACAAAAAGAAGGTAGGCAGAAATGAAAAAGAGGATGAAACAAAGGGATAAACAACAGGAAGAAATTTATTTCTTCCCTTGTATATTATCCTCATGGAGGGGAGAGGTGGTTGTGCCTTTAACAAATGTGAGAAAAAATAAACCAGAGATTATAATTTTGTAAAAACAGGTCCTTAGAGAATTGCTTTGGGGAAAAAAATAAAGGGAAGACCTATAAGATACTAACAAAAGGTAGTTTTTAATCAATAGCCTCTACTTTTATAGAAATTTAAAGAACAGATAAACAATATCTATAAACTGAAGATTAAAATGTTTAGTGGCTGTCAAGAAATATTAATTTGAACATAAAAGCAGAGACTGGAGACCCAGAACTGTGCTGGGTTGTCATACATGCTGGCAAGGGGGGCAGAACCACTCTCCATCTGGAATGATCATTAGAGGAGGGCGAAGGCAGGCAGTGTGGTATCCACTGTCACAAGAGTCACACAGAAGGATCTGAAATAAACCATAGATTAATGTCAACATATCTCTATGGGTAATATTCAATAACTCTTAAGTTAAAATAAAGACATTTCTATATATCTTAGCATGATACTAAGAAATACACTATATTATACTCTTTATCTGCATAAAGCTTAATAATAAAAACCCTCAGTTAATTAGGAATTTAACAGGTCTTTTTTTTTTAAATAGGTCTTTTTTGTTTGTTTGTTTTGGGGCCATACCACACAGCTTACGGGATCTTAGTTCCCTAACCAGGGTTTGAACCCTTGTTCCCTGCATTGCAAGGGGGATTCTTAACCATTGGCCCACCAAGGAAGTTCCCAAGGACCACATCTAATTCAGCATCATTCCCCTACCCCTTAACACACAATAGTGGCTTGAGATTTTTATTAGGAGATTATCCTAATATATCCAGCATATGAAATTAACCATATTTCAGATCTTCAGTTTCCAACATCATTCTCTTTGGCACAGTAACCAGCAAATGGGATTTTCAGAGCAGTTACTAAGATAATCGAATAAAAATCCTCTGTATATTCTAAGAAGGGTGCAACTTTCTCCACCTCCTGGATGTCATTTCTGCTTACTTCATTTTACTTCTCAATTTTTCACACCTCTTTGTCATTGTCATCTATTACCACCTAGTCTGTGCCTAGTCACTCAGTTGTGTCGGACTCTATGTGACCCTGTGGACTGTAGCCCACCAGGCTCCTCTGTTCCTGGGGATTCTCCAAAATACTGGAGTGGGTTGCCATGCCCTCCTTAGTCAAAATGCATTCTTTCAATTTAAAAAAAAATTAGGAAATGGTAGGAAAAGAACACAAATGTTGATTTTTACTTGATTTAGAGGGCAGAAAATACCACTATTACAAATCTTCTCTTTGCCTTTCTCCACTTAAAAATCTTGACTTAATTTTTACAGTTTGAAGATCATAAAAATATTTAGAAGGGTCTTCTCAGTGTAATTCTGACACCTGTTCTTTTCAGAGCTATATCTCTTCCTGAAACTACTGAGATATGATAAACTTCATTGATTAATTTAGTTTCCAGATATGATTTTCACATTTAGGAAGAAAACTGTAAGTTAAACCACAAATAGCTTTACCTCAGCCCACAACAAGTATCAAGAGCTGTTCTGAGCAACTTTACATAACTTGTTTCTGCTCTTCACAACTCTACCTATGTGGAAGCATCTTTATGTCTCTTTCTACTTAATAGGTAGAACTTGCTTTCGAAGTCAAATCTATTCAAAACAGAACAGCTGGGCATAACAAGAGTGCTTCTTCAACAGGTTCTTTAGAAAGCCCTCATAAACTGCAAAAATATATATCCAGGTGAGGAACTGGGTTTTCTGATTTAGGCAATCTCTGAAGAACTTACTTTCCAAATAAGAAAGTCCCGTGCAAATCTGTCACTATTTTTCTGAATATATCCAGTCTATAATTATCCTCTTAAATTTTTTTTTAGAACTACCCATTTCTAAAGTTTAAAGCCCTACTGGGTTATTACTTATTTATATGTTTTTACAGAAAGGCAACAAGCCCTTCAGGTCTTACTTATTCGAAGCTGCTACTTCAGAAATATCATTATAAAGTAACTTAAAGGGAAAGAACAAAATTTTAAAGAAAAAACGAAAAACAAAAAAAACCAGAATAGGAATATCCAAATAAACTGATCTGTGAGAAGAGATTAACAGTGCATGCTTCAGTGGAGAAAACATCATTACAAAGCCAGGTAAGAATGAAAGCAAGATCCTGACCCTCCCTAGAATTAGGTTATTATCTGAGAACAGAAATAAAGGATTTTGCACACAAAAAATTGAAATAATGATCGAACCCAGATAAGTTAAAATGTTTCAACCACAGCATGGCAATAATCTGAATACTGTCCAAAGAGATCAGGTACGTACTAGTTCAGGATGGTTTGGAAGGCCACATTTTTTGCATGGTTCATCATCATCTGCTAGGATGGCTTCTTCACTTTCCTTTTCTTCCTCCTCTTCTGAAGCTGCAGATGATTTTTCACTGTCAGACCCTTCACTTTCATCATTGCTGGAATATTTCCACCTGCCACGTGTTCGAGAGCCAGTCCATCGAACTTTGCCTTTGGGCTTTACCTTGTATAAAATAAAAGATTAGGACAATTTGATGTAATAACAATGTAAAAAAAAAAAAAAAACAAACCATGCTTCTGATTACATGCGCATTGTGGAATATTTAGTGAATATACAAAGAAGAAAAGAAAAATTACTGTAGTTTCATCAACAGATATACTTACTATTAAATTTTGGTATATATTTCCATTATTTTTTTCTACTTTTTGGGAGGGGAGAATTATAATGAACACTCTGTCTTATTAAATACTTGCCCTAGTGATAAAATATTCTAACATCGTGTGTGTGTGTGTGAGTATGTGTGTGTATATATATTATATGCCATCACATAGCTATATCCAATCCACAACTACACAGACATTTAGGTAGTTTTCCATTTTTTCACCTTCATAAACAATGTATCCTTGAAAATATAAAATTTTAACACAAACCTCTGTGGTTAGGATAAATTCCTGGAAGAGGATTCTGGGTCAAAGGGCATGTACTTTTCAAAGGCTCTATAATTGAACACTGACTATATTCTCACACATTGTTATATTAAAAATTTATTTCTCATATCAGAGAAATGGATCAGAACTGCATAAAAATTTCTGACAAACTTAAAAAATATATTATTCAGAGACTAACGTTATAATGTTGGGAACTGCTTTCTATTGGTTGGCTTCGCAATATTTTAAGTCATATTTCAGTTCATTCCTACAGTTTAAGTCCTCACCAAAGACCAAAATAACTCTAACAACAGGAGGAAATTTTTTTTAGTATTTCAAGGAACTAAGGACCACTTACAATTAAGAACAATGTTATCACTTAAATAAATCAAAAACAAAAGGAGCACTTTTTTTTTTAAGTAGCACTTTAATTATGACAAATTTTCCATAGGCTGCCTAAAGACTTGTACAAGATTTTGCTTAAAATAAGAAGGTCATAGAAGAAAAAAAAAAAAAATTCTGGCTCTAAGACTAATAACTGAAATGGGGAAACAGAGGCTCTCTCAAACACTGGCAATGACAGGGTACATTAATAGGGCCTTTCTGGAAAGTAAAGAAGCAAAAGTTACCAAAACTTAAAATACTTATGTCCCTTGACCCAGTAATTCCAATTCTAGGATTCTATTCTAAAGAAATACTCACTCATGTCCAAAAGGATCTTCAATGCAGCATTGCCTGTAATAGTGAAAAATTGGGAACAACCTAAATGTCAATCAATCAGGGAGCAGTTAAAGAAACTGAGGCACATCCACACTATGGAATACTACGTGGCCATCAATAACTGAAGGTAGACTCTATCTACTGATAGGGAAAACGCTCAGACACACATTGTTAAGTGAAAAACTCACAGAAAAATGAATTTATCTTTTAAGTGCATGGGAAATATTTACAAACACAGACATGAATATATGGAAAAAAGACCAAAAGAGATGCAGCCCAAACCATTAATAGTGTTTGTGAGAAATTTTCATTTTTCAAGTGTTACAAGTTAGGTATTACCTGTAGAACTTACAAATAGAATATATTTCTGTACTGCCTATAATAGAGAAAATGTTTAAAAGATGATATAGTCTGAAATTTAATGTCTGGAGATAACTAATAAGACATCTCAGATATAGAAAGAAAGGGTTTTTTTGTTGTTGCTGTTTTATCTTTGAATGAGTTGTTTTAGCCAAAAGTAAAAAGCTATGAACACTTAAAAGTCAAATATTTCTAATAAAAACTAAAGCTCAGAGTAGGAGAAATTTTACCTTGGCTACTTTAGAATTTGTATCCTTCTCTGCTTTTTTCAAATTTTCTTTTTTGTCTGTCTTTTGCAAAGCTGCTGATTCTTCTTCTACTTCATCTTCTTCCCCCCTTTTTTTATCAGCTTTCTGATCTCTGATTTCAGCCACTTTTGCTGTGGGTCTAGATATTCTTGGAGACCTCCTCAAAGTACGACCAACATTTGTTTTCTCTTCTTCCTTTTCTGTCTTCTCTTGCTTGGTTTCTGGTTCTAAAATTTTGGGAGGAGAATCTGACTTCTTTTTCCGACTAGATATCCTAATTGTTAATTTGATGCCTTCTTTCTGCCTTTCGGAGGTTATCTCTGTGTTTTCTGAGGCAGTGTTTTCTTCTTCAGGAATCAACTTATATTTCAATTTGCTTTTTTGCATAGAACCCTTTGTCTCAGAAGGATCACCTGTGCCAGAGGTCTGGGCATTGTCCAGATTATCCACTTCTACCTTTGTTGATTCAGAATCCACTTTTAAAATTTCTGGGTCTACTTTCTCCAGGGACTGACCTTCTAGTGAACTTGTATTCTGACACTCAACTTCTGAGGCTAGTTTCTCAGAGTGGACAGTCATGTTAGATGATGGATAAGTTTCAGCTGCCTCAGGAGACCCAGCCTTTACTGATTCTACAGTTGTCTTTGGAACCTCCTCTGGTATTGGACTCAATCTTTGTATGTCCTTATCAAGAAAAGTCTTTTTGGACTTTTCAAGACACTCTAGGACTGGTGGGCGCTTATCCTTCTTACTTTTGGGAGACTTCTCTTCAACTCTCATACTATAGGATTCAGTGGCAGATAAAGCAGTTTTTAAAGAGAGATCCTTTGCTATTTCAGCAGTCTCAAGAGAGGTTTCCATTTCTGAAGGACCAGTTTCGTCTATGTACTCTTTCTGACTCGGGGTCTCTAAGACTGATATTGAATTATCTGTATCTTTCCCTAAAGGGACTACTTCTTTCTCAAGATCACCTATTTTTACACTTGGAATGACAGAATTTACAGACTCTGCTCCATTTCCCTCCATGATGACACTTCTGTCCTTAGAGGGGCTGCAACTATCTTCCTTTGAATCATAAAACTTTGTCTCCATCTGTTCTGTCTTAAAATGTGGAGTTACCTTTTCATCACTAACTTCTCCATTTACCAGCTGTTTCCCTTCATGACCCAAGGCAGTGATTGTAGAGATCCTTTTACAAGTCTCTTCCTCTTGTTTTATTTCATCTTTCAAAAACTCTTTTGTTGGAGTAACTGATTTACACAAAGGTCCTTTGATTGGACTATCAAAATCATCACTCAGTTTAATTTCTCGTTTTTTTAGTGGAATCTTGGCCTGCTGGTCATTTTTAAGTTTCTCGGTTTCTTCAGTAGACTTTTCAGTAATTTCTTGAGAAGATTTAACATTGCCAACAAACTCTAGCCTCTCAGGCTCTAACTTCTCCATACTACCTTTGATATCTCTAGGATCTGCTTTACATTCTTTCATTTCCACTTTTACAGGTTTGACATTTTCCTTGAAGGAATCACTTTCTTCTTTGATAATCTTTTTTTCTTCACTTTCTGGAAAAGGTTTTTCTAGCTTCACTATGACTGGCAGTTTTACAAGTTCCTTTTCATCTTCTTTTTCTATTTTCACAGTAGTCTCTTCTAGAGCACTGGGTGTAGAACATTTTTCTGAATCTATTGGCCGCTCTTCACTTTTCATCTTTGCACTTCCTTTCTGTTCCTCTAAAAATAAGAAAAAGTTTACATGAATCTAAGCATTCAAGATTATAAAATGTATAAGGCATAACATAAAATATATTTCCATTTGAAGTTTCTCTCTTAGAAGAGGTGGCTTTTGTCACAGGACATTTGACAATAAAAGATGAAATCAGATAGTAAAGAAAATACCAAACTCTGAAGTACGACTTTTAGATATTAAAAAACTGTTATTTACAAAGATTTCTGCTTTATACTTTTAATTTCAATGCTCTCAATGAAATGCAAATATTTATACAGCTCAAATAATTTATTCAAGCTCAAGTGATGGCTCAAAACTATGGAACTAAGAATACATCATAATCAAACATTTCCAAAAGACCATATTTGTTTTAAAAACTGACAACTGTTCTCTGCAAGTTATAGACCACTTCATTTCATTGAGAAAACACGAAAAAGGCAGTGGGGAAATGTTTTATGTTTTAATCAGGTTACAAAAGTAACAATTCTGTACAGAAAATGGAAAATATGCCCACAATCTGAATACCTACAATTAGTATTTTATTGGAGGTTACTTCTTCTAGTTTTATGTAGTTTTGACATAGCTGGAATCATGCTGCCCCATTTTCCTCACTGAAACATTAGCATTTTCTTATGACATGAAATGTCTTCAGAGAATTGGACTTAACTGTGTAACACTCCTTAATGTGATTATATTACAATTTACATTATCAAATGCCATTAATAAACATTTCAGAATGTAATATATTACAAAGAAACTCTGTTTACCGCTTAACTCCTATTTTTACCTTATTGGCTATATATTTACAATTTTTATGGAGTACCTAACAGTGCAAATTTAAGTATAATGAAAGTCATATTTAGTAAATACCATAATCTTTGAATGAGATTACAGACAAGGCATATATGTTTTAAAGCTGTGCTAAGAGAATCTGAGCCATGTTTTCAGAATTCATTAAGTACTAATTTTACCTATAAGAACAGCAAAGAGAGATAAGAAAGCCTTCCTCAGCGATCAATGCAAAGAAACAGAGGAAAACAACAGAATGGGAAAGACTAGGGATCCCTTCAAGAAAATTAGAGATACCAAAGGAACATTTCATGCAAAAAATGGGCTCGATAAAGGACAGAAATGGTATGGACCTAACAGAAGCAGAAGATATTAAGAAGAGGTGGCAAGAATACACAGAAGAACTGTATAAAAAAGAGCTTCATGACCCAGATAATCACGATGGTGTCATCACTCACCTAGAGACAGACATCCTGGAATGTGAAGTCAAGTGGGCCTTAGAAAGCATCACTACAAACAAAGCTAGTGGAGGTGATGGAATTCCAGTGGAGCTATTTCAAATCCTGAAAGATGATGCTGTGAAAGTGCTGCACTCAATATGCCAGCAAATTGGGAAAACTCAGCAGTGGCCACAGGACTGGAAAAGGTCAGTTTTCATTCCAATCCCAAAGAAAGGCAATGCCAAAGAATGCTCAAACTACTGCACAATTGCACTCATCTCACATGCTAGTAAAATAATGCTCAAAATTCTCCAAGCCAGGCTTCAGCAATATGTGAACTGTGAACTTCCTGATGTTCAAGCTGGTTTTAGAAAAGGCAGAGGAACCAGAGATCAAATTGCCAACATCCGCTGGATCACGGAAAAAGCAAGAGAGTTCCAGAAAAACATCTATTTCTGCTTTATTGACTATGCCAAAGCCTTTGACTGTGTGGATCACAATAAACTGTGGCAAATTCTGAAAGAGATAGGCATACCAGACCACCTGACCTGCCTCTTGAGAAACCTATATGCAGGTCAGGAAGCAACAGTTCGAACTGGACATGGAACAACAGACTGGTTCCAAATAGGAAAAGGAGTACGTCAAGGCTGTATATTGTCACCTTGCTTATTTAACTTATATGCAGAGTACATCATGAGAAACGCTGGACTGGAAGAAGCACAAGCTGGAATCAAGATTGCCAGGAGAAATATCAATAATCTCAGATATGCAGATGACACCACCCTTATGGCAGAAAGTGAAGGGGAACTAAAAAGCCTCTTGATGAAAGTGAAAGAGGAGAGTGAAAAAGTTGGCTTAAAGCTCAACATTCAGAATACCAAGATCATGGCATCTGGTCCCATCACTTCATGGCAAATAGATGGGGAAACAGTGGAAACAATGTCAGACTTTATGGTTTTTGCAGTGGTCATGTATGGATGCTAGAGTTGGATTGTAAAGAAAGCTGAGCGCCAAAGAACTGATGCTTTTGAACTGTGGTGTTGGAGAAGACTCTTGAGAGTCCCTTGGACTGCAAGGAGATCCAACCAGTCCATTCTAAAGGAGATTGGTCTTGGGTGTTCATTGGAAGGACTGATGCTAAAGCTGAAACTCCAATACTTTGGCCACCTCATGCAAAGAGTTGACTCATTGGAAAAGACCCTGATGCTGGGAGGGATTGGGGGCAGGAGGAGAAGGGGATGACAGAGGATGAGATGGCTGGATGGCATCACCGGCTCTATGGACGTGAGTTTGAGTGAACTCTGGGAGTTGGTAATGTGCAGGGAGGCCTGGCGTGCTGCGATTCATGGGGTCGCAAAGAGTCAGACACGACTGAGCGACTGAACTGAACTGAAGTGAACCCTTGCAATGGGAAAACTGATTTTAAATGAAGTTTTACCAAGATAGGAATTTAACAATTTTTTCTGAACAGATTCCCGCCAAGTTGATACAGCAGACAGAGTTTCAAAGTTTTCATGGGAATGAAATGTAATGGAGAGAAGTGAGATAAAGACTTCTTTAAACTGAGAATTCAGTATTACTTTTAAGAAGTATTTTTATTACAAATCACCCATTTTATGTTCAAATAATAATTGCAAGTAAAAAAAATTCAAGAACTGCTGATAACCACTGAGAACCTGAAATTAGCTTACTGTTCCACCCTCTTTACATGGTCATACACTAATTTAAAAATATGTATGTCACTACGAAAATTAAAGACATAGCAGGAATGATCTAGTCTGAATGTCCTCTGTTTCCCATATATTAAGCAGGCTCAGTAAATTCCTATGCATTGGCATTGGTTAGTGTATCAGAAAATCTAATTCAAGAAATATCATGGATAATGATTAATATACAGATTACCATCTTTATCAATAACTTTAGCTCAATACAAAGAGTATACAAAAATATAGAACACCATTTAATGTTTTTTTTAATATATTTGGTTCAAAAAGCAACTCAGAATCTCACTGTGATTCTCACCAAAGGCAAAATGACACTTTGCTTTTGGGGAGGTGAATGATTTAGTCCTTTAAACTGATTCTGATCTGAATAACAACATGACAAAATAAAATGAAGAATAACATTAGGTTGAGACTCCTAGGTTCAGTAATCTTACTTCAGCTAGTGGTGTGTCTGTGAATATCTTACAAACTCAGTGATCCTCACTTCTTCATGTACAAACAAAGAAGCTGACTAAGTGACCTCAATAATTATTCTTCACTGGCTTGTATTTCTTAGTCCCAAAATATTCAATATTTTTTGGCTTAGCTCTTACAAAAGAAAAACATGACAATAATTACAACTGTAGCTCCTGTAGATCACATGTGTGTATCCCTAAAGCTGAAGACAGGAAAACCATGACACAGAATGAAACTTTAAGCACTATCGTAATTGGTAAGAAGGTCATTTAGTTATATAAGCATTTTCAACAAAGTTTTGTCAAAAGCAAACTGTAAAGGAAGATGCAAATGAGCTTAAGAGACATGAAATTTGAAGTAACAATACTCAAGGAAAAATTCACCTCCAAAATCACAATGCAGAAGCAATGTTCCCTGACAGACTTGAAGGGATTCAAGACAACTGTTACCTACTATGGGATTCAAAAGCACATTCATTCATTTACTCAACAAATATTTACTAATCACCTATTATGTGCTCTCCCACCCATCCCAACCAGAATCACTATGTAATGAAACATTGAATGTTCATATAAATTACAGTGAAGGACCTTGCTAGTTGCCTATCCAGTATCTATCTTTTTTCTTACTACTAGAATTCTGATTTTGTTCAGGAAAGTACTTGCCTCTTCAGAAACCTTAAAGCTAAGGGTCATTTGAACCAGTTCTGGCCAATGAGACGCATAAAGAAATCTACTGAGTAAGACTTAAAGGGTTCAGTTGACCTATGCCTTCTGCCCTTTCCCCTTCTTTCTGTCCAGAGTCTGCACACAATACCTGAAAAGGGAACAATCAAAGCCACATGCTAAGGATGGCAGACTAGGAAGGGTACTTGACGGCTTTATGGAGCTGCTTAACCAGACCTAGAGTGCTTACCACATGACTTTTTATTATAAGAAAAAAATTTACCTCACACATGTCAGAATGGCCATCATCAAAAGGAATACAAATAACAAACACTGGTGAGGACATGAAGAAAAGGAACTCTCATACGCTACTGGTGGCTAAGTAAATTGGTGCAGTCACTCTGGAAAACAGTATGGAGGTTTCTCAAAAACTAAAAGTAGAGATACTATGTGTGCTCAGTTGTTCTGTCATGTCCAACTCTGCAACCCCATGAACTGTAGCCCGCCAGGCTCCTCTGTCCATGAGATTATCCCCGCAAGAATACTAGAGTGGGCTGCCATTTCCTCCTCCAGGGGGTCATTCTGACCGATGGACTGAATCCACGTCTCCTGCATTAGCAGGAGGATTCTTTACCACTGAGCCACCTGGGAGGCCCAGAAATATCATATGACCCAGCAATTCCACTCTTGGGTATGTATCTGAAAGAAACATTAATCTGAAAAGACTCATGAACCCAACGTTCATAGCAGCACTATTTATAACTGCCAAGGTACGCAAGCATCCTAAGTGTCCATCAACAGATGAAATGGATAAAAATGTTGTAAATATATGTAATGAATACTGCTGCTGCTACTGCTAAGTCGCTTTGGTCGTGTCCGACCCTGTGTGACCCCATAGACGGCAGCCACCAGGCTCCTCTGTCCCTGGGATTCTCCAGACAAGAATCCTAGAGTGGGTTGCCATTTCCTTCTCCAACGCATGAGAGTGAAAAGTGAAAGTGAAGTCGCTCAGTCATGTCCGACTCTTAGCAACCCCATGGACTGTAACCTACCAGGCTCCTCCGTCCATGGGATTTTCCAGGCAAGAGTACTGGAGTGGGTTGCCATTTACAACTTAGCCATAAAAAAAGAATAAAAGCTTGCCATTTGCAGCAACATGGATGAACTTAGAGGGCATTATGCTAAATGAAGTAAGTCAGACAAAGAAAGACAAATACTGTATGATTATCCCTTATGTAGAATCTAAAAAAATACAACAGCCTACTGAATAAAACAAAGAAATAGACTCACAGGAGAACAAATCAGTGTACCAGTGGGGGGAGGAAAGCAGGGTGGTACAACATAGGGATAGAGCAGGAAAAAAATGTTCTTATAGGATTATATGAAGTCACGTGTGTTAAACTTTTGAAAATTGTAAAGCACTATAGAATTTTTTTAAATCTCTCAATTTTTTTTAAAATAAAGAAAAAAAATTCCATTTGAAAAAACATGTACCCAAATGCAACCCTGTCTGATTTCCTTTCCTCTTACTCTTGCTTCCTACTACTTGTTCTTTCCCATACTCACCAAAATTAATCTATATCATTTAATATATATTGGGCTTGTCATCTATTCAGTGATGAGGAATAACTAATCTCTGATGCTCTAATTTCTTTATAATTCTCTTCTTGTAAGACAAGACTTGAGAAATTTTAAAACAGCACAGTGATTTCAGATTCTGCTCTAATGTTATATACTTATAGTGAGTATAAATTAACATAAACACTGTAAAGAGCAAGTTGGAAATATCTACTCTAAAGCCTGAAGAAATATACTCTATAGTTTAGCAATTCTACTCAAAGAAAATAAACTTACATAAAACTAAACAGAAATATGTACATGATTATTTGCTGTAGCACTGATATAAAAGAGAAAAATGAGAAATAATATCTCTCAAACAGAAAAATGAATAATCACTACAGAGCAAACAAAAGAAATGAATTTATAAAGATCAATATGGGTAAATCTCAAAAACAGAAAGATGAGTGAAATAGCAATACGCTAAAGGACAGGTTGTATGATAGCACTTGCAGAGGTTCTGAAAAGCAAATTCACATGATTCACAGGACTGCGGCACTGCTTAGAAAATAAGCGTAGGGGGAATGGAATGGAAAATGAAGGGAAAGGAAAATGTTTAACTGTTCTATAAGATTATAAAAATTAAAAGCAAATTTTGGTAATATTTAAGTATTTCATACTACCATGTGTTTATTTAAAATATTTCATTAAAAATTAAGATTATGAGTCAGATAAAACTTAAATGCTCTCTTGCTATTTACATATTGGCCAGCTATGAGACCTTGGGATAATTATCTTAATCTAAGTTTCTTTGGATTCTTTAAAACGGAAGTCAGAATACCTAACTCAAGGAACTGCTGTGAGGGTTTTTTAAAAAACGAAGCCTGAAAACCACTTTACACAATATGGTTTGGGAGTTATTATGATGACAATAATACATTATTTGGCTCCTTCTTGACACAATCTTAGTCACATCCGAAAATTTCCTTAAGCAATCATCATTTTTAACCAGTCAACATTGCCTAGAAGGCCATTTCTATTTTTACCTCCTCATTCGTATTTTTCCATTTTGAAAAATAATTAAAATGTCAAATAACTAACTCCTAGGGTTGTTAATGATTATAGAAGGGTGCCCTCAATGTTGGCATTGCTATTGATACTTATTATTATGTATGTTATTGGGAAAATCTTACATCCTTCAAGCTCAAATGCTACTCCCTTTTAGTTTTACCTGAGTGTTTCCCCTACAAAGAATTAACTACTGTATCTTCTGCATTTGTCTTTTGCTTTATATAGGCTTTTACAGCATTACTTATTACCCAGAATTACAACTGTTGATTTATAAATCTCTGCCTTACTAGTGTAAGAATACTACTCTGAGAAGAATCATGGATTATTACTTGCAATAGACACTCAAAAACCTCCTGAATGTTTTGAACACAACTGAAAGGGCAACAAATTCTAGACTAAATGTTGATAAATTATATCAAAGCACTTTAAGATGTAACCTTTATAAACAGAAAGTCTTTAAGGTAGATTATAGGATAATATTTAATTTCAAATCCTTCAAAGTTTATCTGACCAACTTACACAGTGAGATTTGGGAAGAACATAACATTTCAGTTCAGTTCAGTTCAGTCGCTCAGTTGTGTCCGACTCTTTGTGACCGCATGAATTGCAGCATGCCAGGCCTCCCTGTCCATCACCAACTCCCGGAGTTCACCAAAACTCACATCCATCGAGTTGGTGATGCCATCCAGCCATCTCATCCTCTGTCGTCCCTTTCTCCTCCTGCCCCCAATCCCTCCCAGCATCAGAGTCCTTTCCAATGAGTCAACTCTTTGCATGAGGTGGCTGAAGTACTGGAGTTTCAGTTTCAGCATCATTCCTTCCAAAGAAATCCCAGGGCTCATCTCCTTCAGAATGGACTGGTTGGATCTCCTTGCAGTCCAAGGGACTCTCAAGAGTCTTCTCCAACACCACAGTTCAAAAGCATCAATTCTTTGGCACTCAGCTTTCTTCACAGTCCAACTCTCACATTCATACATGACCACTGGAAAAACCATAGCCTTGACCAGACAGACCTTTGTTGGCAAACTAATGTCTCTGCTTTTGAATATGCTATCTAGGTTGGTCATAACTTTCCTTCCAAGGAGTAAGCATCTTTTAATTTCAAGGCTGTAATCACCATCTGCAGTGATTTTGGAGCCCAGAAAAATAAAGTCTGACACTGTTTCCACTGTTTCCCCATCTATTTGCCATGAAGTGATGGGACCAGATGCCATGATCTTCGTTTTCTGAATGTTGAGCTTTAAGCCAACTTTTTCTCTCTCCTCTTTCATCAAGAGGCTTTTGAGTTCCTCTTCCCTTTCTGCCATAAGGGTGGTGTCATCTGCATATCTGAGATTATTGATATTTCTCCTGGCAATCTTGATTCCAGCTTGTGCTTCTTCCAGCACAGCGTTTCTCATGATGTACTCTGCATATAAGTTAAATAAGCAGGATGACAATATACAGCCTTGACGTACTCCTTTTCCTATTTGGAACCAGTCTGTTGTTCCATGTCCAGTTCGAACTGTTGCTTCCTGACCTGCATATAGGTTTCTCAAGAGGCAGGTCAGGTGGTCTGGTATGCCCATCTCTTTCAGAATTTTCCACAGTTATTGTGATCACACAGTCAAAGGCTTTGGCATAGTCAATAAAGCAGAAATAGATGTTTTTCTGGAATTCTCTTGCTTTTTCCATGATCCAGCGGATGTTGGCAATTTGATCTCTGGTTCCTCTGCCTTTTCTAAAACCAGCTTGAACATCTGGAATTTCACGGTTCACGTATTGCTGAAGCCTGGCTTGGAGAATTTTAGCATTACTTTACTAGCATGTGAGATGAGTGCAATTGTGCAGTAGTTTGAGCATTCTTTGCTATTGCCTTTCTTTGGGATTGGAATTACTCTAGGAGGTGGATCCAAATAAATAATGCTGTGATTTATGTCAAAAAGTGTCCTGCCTATTTTTTTCCCCCTAAGAGTTCTATATTACCTGGTCTTACATTTAGGTCTTTAATCCATTTTGATATTATTTTCCTGTATGGTGTTAGGGAGTGTTGTAATTTCATTCTTTTTCACATAGCTGTTCAGTTTTTCCAGCACTACTCGTTGAAGACACTGTCTTTTCACCATTGTCTACTCTCGCCTCCTTTTTTGTAGATTAATTGGCCACAGGTGCGTGGGCTTATTTCTGGGTTTTCTATCCTTTCCCTCTGATCTATATTTCTGTTTTTGTGCCAGGACCACACTACTTTTCTGACTGCAGCTTTACAGGATAGTCTGACATCAGGGAGCCTGATACCCCCAGATCCATTAGGCAAAGACTGCTTTGTCTACTTGAGGTCTTTTATGTTTCCAGACAAATTTTAAAAAATTCTTTGTTCTAGGTGTTAAAAATGCCATTGGTAATTTGACAGAGAGATTGCCTTGGGCAGTAGAGTTATTTTGGGTAGTATAGTCATTTTGACAATATCAGTTCTTCCAGTCCAAGAACACAGTGTAATATATCCTTCCATCTGTTTTGTATCATCTTTGATTACTGTCATCAGTGTCTTATAGTTTTCAGTTTTTGCCTTCTTAGGTAGATTTATTTCTACCTAAGAAATAAAGCATTTTTTTCTTTTTGAACCAATGGTAAAGGAGATTCTTTCCTTCATTTCTCTTTCTGATCTTGTTAGTGTACAGAAATGAAACAGATTTCTGTGTATTCACTGATGAGCTGCAGTAGTTTCCTGGGCTCAAAATATTGCAATTATCATTTGATATATTACTACTATGCATCAAATGGACAAACAGGAGCTGTCCTCACAGTTCTGTGTCAGTCACTCAGTCATGTCTGACTCTTTGTGACCCCATGGACTGTAGCCTGCCAGACTCCTCTGTCCATGGAATTCTCCAGGCACGAATTCTGGAGTGGGTTGCTCTGCCCTTCTCCAGGGGATCTTCCTGATCCAGAGATCGAACCCAGGTCTCCTGCATTGCAGGCATATTCTTTACTGTCTGAGTCACCAGGGAACTATCATTTTATTCCATGTTAAAGGGATACAAATTGGTGCCAATCCTTCTGTAACTTATTTAAAAATTACATGGTAGATATCTGACAAAGGCATCAAGAAATTTTTTTAATTAAATATAACAAAATAAAGCCAGAGAAAACAAATGAACCATTTAATAAATTATTAGAAGGCAAACAGCAAATAGAACCCTGTTAGCATCCCAAGAGTCACACACAAGCCTTTGCCCAATAGTAATACCCTCTCTAACAATTATAACTATTACCCCGTTTTACATTATATTAATCATTTCCTTATTTTGATTTATAGTTTAGTTTTACCTGTTTATTATTTTCTTTTTTAGGTCTCTTTAATCTACTCTTGCTCTTCCATCCTTTTTTTTTTTTTCAATTTATTTGAGGCAGCAAATCCAGCAATTTGATGGTGATGCAAATCTGTAATACCTGGCCTTTACTGAGTGCATTCCCATATGCCTTTGTTCTTTTTCTCCTGTAAATCATCACTTTAATCTACAGCCTTCAGCAGATTCACGTTTACCACAGAATACCACAGAATTTCTGTGGTAAAAGTACTTTGGTGGTGGTATGTTCTTTATCAAGAGGCATTACTATTTAATCATCCTTTTGTGTTGTTAAAGAGATGTTACTGCTCAATAAATAAAACCTTTCCTTATTAGGGAATGCAAAATGATGATATTCCCATTCTGTCAATCTTTCATCAATAAATTATATAAAAATAAGCTTTGCTAATGTATTATTTTGTTTTACGGTGGTATAGTTCATACTGAAAAGGCAGGATGAAAGCTCAATTCTTTCTGCTTAACAGTTTTCAAATTAATAATTTGGTCCCCACTGGTATCTTTCAAATTTTTCTATTAGTATCATGGTGGAATTTGTATCAAGATTTAAGACTTATTCAATGGGGCTTCCCTGGTGGCTCAGTGATAATGAGTCCCTTTGCCTGCCACTGTAGGAGGCACAGGTTCGATCCCTGGTCGGAAGATCCCATATACTGCAGAGCAACTAAGCCTGTGCATCACAACTATTGAGCCCATGCTCTGCAACATGAGAAGCCACGACAATGAAAAGCCTGTGCACTGCAACTAGAGAGTAGCCCCCTACTCTCTCCAAGTAAAGAATGCCCATGCAGCAACAAAGACCCAGGACAGGCAAAAATAAATCAAGTTATATATATATGTGTGTGTGTGTGTGGATATATATATATATATATATATATATATACACGATATATTCTTCAATGTGTTTTAATCCACTATAGCTATTATCCTTATGATGCTTGTCCCATCTTAGACAGTGGAAACCTCTTTAAGTTGGCTCTTGAGGTTTTCTTGGCATGATTTTGATGAGTCTTTACTACTTGGAATGACAGGATGTTTCTTGGCTCACGATACCCCAGAACTGGAATAAGCCACTTTTCCAAGAAGCCTTGATTTACTTTAATGGGAAATTGTACTTCAAGACCACAATCTGGGTGCTAAGGATGCTCCCCGCTACTGGGCTGGCCATTGTTTCTAGGTCTTTTCAGTAGACAGAGCTAGAAAATAATAAAAATAATCATTGAGTTTCATAACAACATTTCCTTAACTTTCTGTCTTACATCTTATTTCTTTTTCCCACACTGAGAATCTTGGTTTTCAACAATATCACAAATGATACAATTAGAATATCAATTACATTTCACACATATTATGCAACTTTTCAGAATGCCACCACCACACCAAAGTAATTTAATGGAAAGTCCACAACTTTTTGTATGTTCTCTTCCCATCTTATAGCTCCACTGTTAAAACACAAAGTTATTAAAGACTATATGTTCTTTGCTCTATCTGTCATTTAGATTTAGTTACATGTAGTTAAGTGAAAGTTGCTCAGTGGTGTCCAACTCTTTGTGACCCCATGGACTATACAGTCCATGGAATTCTCTAGGCCAGAATACTGGAGTGAGTAGTCGTTCCCTTCTCCAGGGGATCTTCCCAAGCTACTAAATTAATGCTCACCCAACATTCTTTTTCAAATCTTTATTATGAAATAGTTTTAGACATACAGATATCTTACAAAAATAGTTCAAGGACACCATCACCTTGTTTCCCATAAGTTAACAACTTGTGCCCTCATAGCACAGTTCTCAAAACCAGGAAATTAACATTAGTAAAACACTATTAAACAGATTTGATTAAATTTAGCCAGATCCCCCCATCCTCTGCCAGGTCTGTTCTATTTTGAGGATACATGTCTCATTTTGTTCTTGAATTTCTTTCAGTTCAGTTCACTTGCTCAGTCGTGTCTGACTCTTCGCGACCCCATGAAGTGCAGCACGCCAGGCCTCCCTGTCCATCACCATCTCCCGGAGTTCACTCAGACTCATATCCATCGAGTCAGTGATGCCATCCAGCCATCTCATCCTCTGTCGTCCCCTTATTCTCCTGCCCCCAATCCCTCCCAGCATCAGTCTTTTCCAATGAGTCAACTCTTCGCATGAGGTGGCCAAAGTTCTGGAGTTTCAGCTTTAGCATCATTCCCTCCAAAGAAATCCCAGGGCTGATCTCCTTCAGAATGGACTGGTTGGATCTCCTTGCAGTCCAAGGGACTCTCAAGAGTCTTCTCCAACCATGGTTCAAAATTTCTATTTCTCTCATTCATTCCACACTGCAGGAAAGTGTAGTCCCTGCCATGTAGCAGGAATTGATATTCACCTGCAGGGAAAAGTGATCCCTTCTCCATGTATTTATTTACTCAATCATGAACTTACAGAAATGCAAAGTCATAGATTTAAAATCTATCGCTGCATAAATCTGTGGCTAAAATAGTTCTGCTTTCACCACTCCTTCCAGTCGGCACTGGATCCTACTGAGCCCAGATTATTTTCTGAGTATATCCTTAATTTCTGGCATTCCAAAATATTCTAGCTTATCTTGCATTTTTCTTGCCCATCCCCTAAAGCAATTGTCTCTATGGGGCACTAGTTCCTTTTAGTAGAAAATGATATTTTGAAATGAAAATCTAGAGGCTAAGAGTGCGCACTGTTACTGGGTTATCACTGTTCTCAGATTCCTCTCATGAACAGAGGTAGGAAATATATGTATATATATATATATTAAGCCATACAAATGAATATATTTATATTTATTACCGTATTACCCACCACTGAGGTTTTGTTAGTCTTTTTGGCTATCTGAAGCTCATTCGCTAGAAGATTCCTATAAAAAGACTCATAGAAAATAGATCTTAGATATTGATAGCAGTTTACATGCAGTCTCTATCTAGAAGTCATTTTGGCTAGACATAAAATCCCTGGTTCACATATTTTCCCTTATATGTTATGGTATTTTCTTTTGGCATAAGGCATTGCTTTCAAATATAGCGATGGCAGTCTGATATTCTTTTCTCTAAAAGTTACCTGGTCTTTCTGTCAAGATGGCCAGAGTACTTTCTTCAAAGCCGAAGGGTTTTACTAGAATATGTCTTGATGCTGGTTTTTCTGGGTTGATTTTCCAAGGTCTTTAGTGTCTTTAAAATATGCAGTCTTACATTCTTTTTTTTATTTCAAGAAGTTATGGGAGAGGACATGGGTAAACCTATGGTTGATTCATAGCAGTCTGATATTGATGTTTGGTAGAAACAATGTTTGGTATTTGGTAGAAATCAAAGCAATACTGTAAATCAATTAACTTTCAATTAAAAATAAAGAAATTTAAAAAAAGAAGTTATGTTAAGCATAGTCTTTAGCATTTTTGTCTGTTTCCTTGCTTTGGTTTTCTTTTTTATGGACCTCTGTAGGATTTTTATTGCATATCTTCAACTCTTTATCTCTTTTTCTCAAATCTTCATCGACTTGCTTTTGTTTTTATTTTTAAAAACACACAACATCCCATCTGCTGTTTTTTTTTTTTTTTTTTTTCAGAATAACAAAAAACATTGTACTAAAATGTAAGATTTACAGAAATTTTCAGATAAGCCATACAAAATGGTCACAGGCTTTTTCTTGAAGGGAAGATTCTACACCTGACAGCAAGGTCACAATTTTATTAGTGAGGGCTGTGATGTCTGTTTAATGTCTGTTTGGTTCAAACAATCAAGCTTGTCCATCTACAGCATCTAAATAAAGTTAGACTTGGCTAGAGAGCATATTCTAAAGAAATGGTTAATAGGATTGAAGTAAGCCAGAAAGAAAAACACCAATACAGTATACTAACACATATATATGGAATTTAGAAAGATGGTAACAATAACCCTGTATACGAGACAGCAAAAGAGACACTTATGTATAGAATAGTCTTATGGACTCTGTGGGAGAGGGAGAGGGTGGGAAAATTTGGGAGAATGGCATTGAAACATGTATACTATCACGTATGAGGCGAGTTGCCAGTCCAGGTTGGATGCGCGATGCTGGACGCTTGGGGCTGGTGCGCTGGGACGACCCAGGGGGATGGTGTGGGGAGGGGGAATGGAGGGGGGTTCGGGGTGGGGGGCACGTGTGTACCTGTGGTGGATTCATTTCGATGTTTGGCAGAGCCAATACAATGTTGTAGAGTTTAAAAATAAAATTAAATTAAAAAAAAAAAAAATAAAGAAATGGTTAGCTGCTTTTAACCAATGCACTTAGATCACCATAAAAAAGGGGAAAGGAGCCCATAAAATTAAAATAAAACTACCTCCCCCCACCCCCCCACCTCCAAAAAAAACTAAAATAAAATGCAAAAAACACCCACACCCCTGCAGCTAACCTTGACAACTACCTTCATTCACAGCGCTTTATACTTAAACCATGATGGGGAAATGAATAAAAGCAGAGAGAGGCCACTGCTTTTAAATGTTTTGCAACAATCCAGACGATACTTCTGGCCTCTGCTCATGCTTTAGAACAGTGAATCAGGACAAGACATAGATTTGCTAATGTGCATTTAATCACCAAAGATTTGAAGATGCCTGGGTTTTCATTCTATAGTTTCTAAGACTGTGTCCATTAAATGCAAACAAAAAAGGAAGAAGTCTTGGCAGAACAGAAGTGATACACACTTGACAATCGAATCAATTTAAATTATTATTCATGGCATATAGCCTAGTACATGCTCTAGCTGTTTCTAGGGCTTGGGCTTCGTTGGTCTTCCACTGCTCTGCTACATCATTTGCTAATGGATCATCTGGAATGGGAGCACTTAACAAAGCCTAGATCGATAGCAGAACTGTGCGAATCTGCAGTGACAGGGACCACTTATCTTTCAAAATATCTAAACATATTCTTCCCAACTTGTCTACATTAGGATGATAAATTTTGGTCATGAAATGTACTTTAAGGGCTGCCATTGGGTATTCTTCTAGAAGGAATAGTTCAAGCTTAAAAACTCCTCCCTCAAAGGGGGAATCCTGAGGGCTGGCAATGACCACATGAAAATAACAGGCGTTGCTCTCATCTGGTTTTGCTTTAATGCCGGGAACTGGTTCTGCCAGCAAACGCTGGGTTTCCTTAATAATCCTGTGGGGCAGCCCGGCCATCTTGTCAGATCCTGAGTTCGGCCTCTGGTCTGGTATCCAGCTCTACTCCCCTCACGCATGGGTCATCTGCTGTTTTTTAAGGGCACTAATTCTTGTGTTTGTTGACTCAGATATTACTTACAGATTTTTTTTTTAAATCGTTAACTCTGCCACCTATTCATTTAGTGTTTTCATATGTTTAGTAAGAACGTCTTTTGGTTAAGTTTTCATTTCTGCAGTGATGTTAATATGCTTCTTATCTTCTTTCATTATTATAATTCTATGGGATTTGGTCCTGATCTTTTTTAGTTACTCATTTTTATGTCAAGTAGATAGTTTTCCTAATTTTACTGCTATCAAGCTCTGCATTTTTCATATTAAAAATTAAAGTGATTTACTTTATGAGATTATATAACTCTAGACCTCTCCTATACTTTCATTTGAATCTTTTTTCTTTTCTTTTTTTAAACTTGTCTCTACTGTCCCTGTTCTATTTAATTTAGATCCTATTCCCAGCAGACTGCAGGAAGCTCTGTGTGGAGTTTAGTTCTGGAAGGGATCTTCGGCTGGAGAGGTCTGAGAAGTCATAACGCCCAGAGTACCCAAGTTCTGTTAAGATCTTAGTTTCAGATACTACAGTAATGTTATCAATATGTTCCTATTATAGGGTAATCTGTAGACAGTCAAAAACCATGCCATTGACACTTTCCAAAAATTATGAATGACAACTTAAATTTTCATCTGCTGATTCTAGTCATAACAAATTTAATCAGAAAAGAAAATTTCAACAGTTTCTCTAACCACGAAAGGGTTTTCTTTTCTTCTTCCTTTCCTCTTTGCTTTCTAAAGGAGGTGATCATTTCACAACAAATACAAATGTCAAATCATTATGTTGTATGCCTGAAATGAATCTAAAATTGTATGTCAATTATACTTCAATTTTAAAACACCTGAAAATTCAAAAGTGGGTTTAGACTACTTTAAAAATTATTAAGTTTTACTGATACAGGTCACAAACTGAATTTTAGGATATAGAAAAGAATTTGCCAAATGAGAAATACAGCTCATGATTAAAACCACCAAAGATATTTGAAATCATATAATCACTAATAAAAGGAGAATAATCAGGATTTTTGCTAAAAGAAATATTGGTATGTACAAACATTATACCCTACATTAAAAGGCAAAATTACTTGGTTTTACACAATGCTTGCAGCTAGGGGATGACTTAATGATTAGTTTCCTCAAAGCAGCAAACAAGGTAAGAACATACTATTTTCAGGTTCTAATCGAAACAGTAAAGGAAAACTAAAAGTAGAGGAAGAAAGGACAATAAAGAGAGCAAATTCTGTACCCTGTCATTAAAAGGCACATTATCAAGAAAAAGTATTAACCAAACAATGTTAGACAAAACTTCAATTGGTTTCTCTGCTTCTAGAAAAGTTAGGATTTGCTTCTGATCTTCTGAAAAGGTTAGGATTTGATCTGCTCAGTTAACTGTATTAAAAAAGTCAATCAGGAAATCAAGCTTAATAACTATAATTATCATAGACTTAAGAATTTGCTAAGGGCGACCCAAAACAAAAAAAGAAAACCAATCCACACCACACACACACAAAATCTATTTAAAAATTGGCTTACTTAAAGTAAGCCAGAAAGAAAAACACCAATACAGTATACTAACGCATATATATGGAATTTAGAAAGATGGTAACAATAACCCTGTGTACGAGATAGCAAAAGAGACACTGATGTATAGAACAGTCTTATGGACTCTGTGGGAGAGGGAGAGGGTGGGAAGATTTGGGAGAATGGCATTGAAACATGTAAAATATCATGTATGAAACGAGTTGCCAGTCCAGGTTCGATGCACGATACTGGATGCTTGGGGCTGGTGCACTGGGACGACCCAGAGGGATGGTATAGGGAGGGAGGAGGGAGGAGGGAGGAGGGTTCAGGATGGGGAACACATGTATACCTGTGGTCATTTTGAAAATGCAAATCAAAAACCATAAATACCACTTCACATCATTAGAATGTCTATTATTTAAAAAAAAATAACAAGTGATTTGTAGGATGTGAAAAAATTGGAACCCTTATGCAGAACTGATAGGAATGTGAAATGGTGCAGCAGTTGTAGAAAACGATACAGCAAATCCTCAAAAAATTAAAAACAGAACTATCATCTGATCCAAAAATTCTACTCCAAGGATACACCCAAAAGAAGTACAAGCAGATATTTGTACACCGACTTTCATAGCAACATTATTTATAATAGACAAAGGTAGAAGAAACCTTAGTGTCCAGTGACAGATGAATAGATAAAATGTGGTAGACACACACAAGAGAATATCAGCATTAAAAAAGAAAAATTCTGATACATGCTACAATATGGAGGAATACTGAAGACATTAAGCTCAGTGAAATAAGGCAATTACAAATGGACAAATATTGCATGATTTCTCTGAAGTGAGGTTCCTAGAGTTAGTCAAACTCATAGTCAGAAAGTAGAATGATGGATGCCTGTGGCTAAGGGGAGGGGGAAAAGGGTAATTAGTGTTTAATGGGTACAGAGTTTCAGTTGGAGGATATACGTCTGGAGATGAATGGAGGTGACAGATGCACAACAATACAAATGAACTTGATGCCACAGAACTGTACACTTAAAAATGGTTAAAATGATAAAATTTTATGTTATGTATATTTTACCACAATAATTTTTTTAAAGTTCACTAATATTCTCTGTATTCTTAAATTAGTAAAAGATAGCATGTTTTGATGATTGGAACACTTTTATGTAAATTTTTTAAATGTTCAGTATAAAAGACCAAAGTATTCAATAGTTTTTTGCCTCTTTTTCATTAAATGATAGAAATATCTATTTCCTTTAACAGGAAGAGTTAAAACTCTTCAAACTGAGGGAAATTCAATTGATGTAGGTGGGAAGAAGAGTGGAAAAGAGAAGAAATTACAAAACAAAAAAAAACAAAACACACAAAAAAAACCTTGTTTAGTTGTTTCTTCCTCCTTTTTAGTCTCCTCTTCTTCTAAGCTGGGACTTTCCCGGGAAGAACTGTCCTGTTGGCTAGAGTTCTTCAATAGTACAGGATCAATTTGTGCTTTCAGGAGTGCAAGAGTCTCAGCCAACTCGTTTCGATTTCTAAAAAAAATGGAAAAACAGAAGGCAGCATAAAAATCTTTCTCCTGTTCTAAGCTTTGTGGTTGCCAAGAAGAGTGGGGAAAAATGGGGAGTTTGGGATTAGCAGATGCAAACTAATTTATAAAGGATGGATAAACAACAAACTCCTACTACATAGCCCAGGACCTATATTTAATATCCTATGATAAAGCATAATAGAACAGAATATGAATATAAGAATATTCATATGGATAACTGAGTTACCTTACTGTACAGAAGAAATTAACACAACACTGTAAATCAACTATACTTCAATAATTTTTTAAAAAAATCTTTCTTCAGTTCTAAAATGATATCAGAATAACACTTATTAGAAATTAACATTTAAAAAAGAAAAACATATTAAGAACATCCAAAACACTAGTACAGCTAACCCTAATTAACCTTACATTTTAAAATTAAGTATTAGGAATGAATGCATATTAAAATAAACTGTTCACCAACGAGGAATCTTAGACTATGTTTTTATTAGAATGGCAATTCAAATCTTTTTGGTTAAAAAGAACAGTAGGAACAAAATTAAACAAAAACCAAAGTTTGATAATTTTTTTAAATACGATGCAATCTCTCAGGAGTACAAAATCAAAGTAAATTCAATTTGAATAAAAATATAAGAAAATCCCAGATAAATAAGATACCAATCTACAAATTATCTATTTTTACTACCAAATCCAGAGGTATATACAATATGGTCAATTTTAATGCCACATACAATTAACGATAAAACAATAATTTAATCATAAATAATTATTTATAATAATAATTTAATTTTTTTCTTGCTCAGAAAAACAGTGTGTAACAGCAGAAATAAAAAGGAAACCTTGGACTAAGAGTTGGGAAATACAGTTCTAGATCTGCCACTAAGTTAATTAATCAGCACCATGATCTCCCCATCTGTGTCATCAAAGGACTGTGCATGCACCTCTTAATTCTATGTAGTTAGTATCAAGATGAAATTATTTGTTCTATCTGTCATGCCACATATGTCCTCTATCCTCTGTTTTCACCTCCATTTCCAATTCCACCGCCTTTCTAGCTAAACACTATTGCTTCAAAGTGGGGACTGTCTGATGAAGTAGGCTCTAAAAAATACTTAATGAATAAACAGAATCCCTGTTCCTAAACCAAATGGCTATGTACCCCTGGACAGGTCATATATCTTCATCAGACCTGCGTTTCCTTATCCATATAAGACTGGATTCTCTTAAGTATTATTAAATTCGTTTCCAAAGAAAGTAAAAAATTGCCAGTGACAGACATCTTTCAGAAATTAAAAGGACAATCATTTTGCCATTGTCTATGAGAAAGAACACACAGGGTTACACACATTATAAATATTGTGCATGGGAATGACTATATGTTTATACACAGTATAACTATCACATTAGCATACACAATAAAATGAACAGTTTTAATTATCTAATAGTAGTAGGTCATATCAGATGCTGTTTCAAGATTGTGTGATACTATACTCACTTTACAAAAAACAAAAATAGTTTCTATTTTTGAACTTCATTAGCCCAACCTGCTTCTAACCTAAGCCTCTATCCACTTAATGTTATTACCATCATATTTCAATGAGAATTTCAAATGTATAAGTGCCCCAATCCATTTGTTATTTTCTGAGGTCATGCTGGAAACTGAAAACTATATTGAAGTATTTCACTACACCTTCTTTTAAAAGCTTTGAACATTAGAAGCATGCCAATACTTGCTAGAAAATCCATGTCAATTACTTCCAGTACTCTAAGCAACAAAAAAATTTGCAGAAAAGTTGATTAAAGAACTCTCCTAAAGGCTTTTAACCTGTCTATTACATTAAAATGCAAACCTAATAAAGCCATTATCTTATAAAAACAGAAAACTACCCATCTGGATTTCTCCTGTTTCAATCTTACAATTAGATTTAGTATGTTAAATAATTTTTAAAAGCCCTAAATTGGAATGGAGGAAATTTTAATATATATAGATTAAAATTATATCCAATTCCTTACCACTTTTTACAGAACGTTTTGTTTTTAATGTAATTTTAAAGTGTTACCTTCCATTTATAGTTATTACAAAATACTGGTTTTACTCTCCATGTTTTACAACACATTTTGAGCCTATCTTACACCCAATAGTTTGTACCTCCCCCTACCACTGGTAACCACTAGTCTGCTCTCCATATCTGCTAGTCTGCCTCTTTTTTGCTTTATTCACTAGTTTGTTGTATTTTTTAGATTCCACATATAAGTGATAACATTAAGTATTTGTCCTTTCTCTGACTTCACTTTGCATAATGCCCGTCAAGTCCACCCATGTTGCTGCAAATGGAAAAATTTCCTTCTTTTTATGGCTGAATAGTATTCCATTGTGTATACCCCAATGGATATTCATGTATATTTATTTTGTGTTCTGCAACTTTTCTAAATTCACTGTTGTACTCTCTGGTAGCATTTTTAGGATTTTTCTATGAATAGCATCACATAATTTGCAAACAGTGGCAGTTTAATTTGTTCGCTGTCAATCTGGATTCTTTTTCCTCTCTGATTGCTGGGTAAGGATTTCCAAAACTGTGTTGAATAAAAGTGGCGAGAGTGGTCCTCGTTGTCTTGTTCTTGATCTTAGAGGAAATGCTTTCAGCTTTTCTCCAGTAAGTATGATGCTAGCTGTTGAGTTTGTCACGTATGGCCTTTATGATGTTAAGATGTTCCTTCTATGTCCACTTTCTAGAGTGTTTTTATCATAAATGGACATTGAATTTTATCAAAAGCATTCTGCATCTATTAAGATAATCATGTGGCTTTTATTCTTTAATTTGTTAATGTGGTTCATGTATCATGTTGGTTGACTGATTTACATATACTGAAGAACACTTGCATCCCTGGGATAAATCCCAGTTGATCATGGGGTAGGATCCTCATAATGTTTATTTGCTTGTTCGTTTTGACTGTGCCATGAGGCATATGAGACCTTAATTCCTTGACCAGAGATTGAACCCATGCTCCCTGCAGTAGAGGTGTGGAGTCTTAACCACTGGTGGTTAAGACTTTTAATTTGTTGCACTCAGTTTGCTAGTATTTTGTTGAGGACTTCTCAACGTTCATCATTGATACTGGCCTTTTTTTATGATATCTGTGTCTGGTTTTTGTATCAGGATGATATTGGCCTCTCAGAATGAGTTTGGAAATGTTCCTTCTCTGCAATTTTTTGCAATAGTTTAGGAAGCATAGGTGTTAACATTGCTCTGTTTGGTGGAATGCATAACTGGCTCACTTTGCTGTATAGAAGAAACTAACACAGCATTATAAAACAACTATACTCCATTAAAAATTAATTATAACAGAACAAACAAACAAAAAATTGTTTGGTAAAATTTACATGTGAAGCCATCCAGTGGTCCTCTACAGGACCTTATAAAGGAGTCTGTGGATTCTAACCATTCAGTTGTTTTGCCCTCTCCCTCTCCATTGCTTTATTTTCTTTAAAACATTTCTTCACTCAGAAATATTAAATCATGTTCTCTTATGATCTCAGGTATTTACACTTCTGTTCTCTTCAGTCCAAAGTGTGTTTTGGACTAACTCCAATTATTCTTTCAAAGACAAGCAGATGTGCAACTGAAACTACCACAGCATTGTTAATTGGCTATACCCCAATACAAAATAAAAGATTAGTTTCAAAGACAAGCAGAGAATGGAAAAACAATGTGGTACATCCAAGGAACGGAATATTATTTAGCTATAAAGAGGAATGTAGCCCTGATTCTTCATAGATGAACCTTGAAATATTATGCTATCTCAAAGAAACCAGACACAAAGGCCACATGTGGTATGATTCTATGTATCTAAAATGTCTGGAATAGGCAATTTAGGGAAACAGAAAGTAGGCTGGCAGCTGCCACAGGCTGGGGGAAAGGAGAATGGTGAGAAACTGCCAGTCTTCAGGGTGTGGGGATTCTTTGTGGGGTGAGGAAAATGCCCTGGAGTTAGATCATAGTGATAGTCACATAACTTCATGAATATACTAAAAATCACTGAATTGTATTTTTTTTTAAGTGATGGCTTGGAGATGTAAGGAAAAAGGAACATGTAAACACTGGATAATTTTGCATAGAGAGCTGATTGGATTTGCTGATAGAATGTATGTGAAGTGAGAGAAAAAGAAAATGTGCCTCCCAAGTTTTGGGTCCAACCAAACATGGATGCTATTAACTGTGACAGGAGAAACATACCGAAGTGGAAAGGCTGGAAGCTCAAGTTTGGGCAGACTGACTGATTTTGACAGATTTTAAACTATCTGTACCTACAGTTAACCGAGACCTGAGTGAAATGAAACGTTCACTCTAATTATTATAATACGGAATATGACTTTTCTTAAGGGATGTTCAGAATTAGAATTGGTAGGGATAAACAAAAGCAACTGTTCAGAAGCAACTGATCTGGTAGCACAATTCTATTAAAAAAAAAAAAAAAGACAAAAAAACAAAACCAAGCACAAGCATCATCTTCTGGCAAGCATGGTTAGATATCTTGATCCTCCATAGCACACTGGAGTAATCTCCATCACAGATCACATTTACGACACTACATTATCATTTCCTATTTCCCTGTATCTTTCTCCAACAATATGGAAAGCTTAGGAATGGCATTAAGTCTTTTCCCTTTCAGAGGCCAGGACAGCGACAAAGCAAGTTTTTAGCAGATGTCTGTAATATATGATTCCACTATTCACCAATAATATTCCACTTTTCTCATATAATTTCATATCACTGAGCAGATAAAAAGGAAAAAAACTGAGTACAACAGTATCTAAGGGGGTCAAGAAACTGAAAGAAGGTATTAATAAGTGATATTAACAGGAGTATATTAATAACAGAAGTTAACATTAGTGAGTGATTACTATGTTCCAGGCACTACTCCAAAATCATGACATGAATTAGTTCATGTAATTCTAATATAATCTGATTAAATAAGTACTATTATTACCCCCATTTTTTAGACTAAGAAAGTGAGAACATGCAGAAAGACACAATGATCTGCCTATGATCAGAGTTAATTAATATATATTAAAGGCAGAACTGAATTATAGAAAGTCTGACTTCAGAGACCATATTTTCAAACTCTGTGCTATATTAGTCATAGAAATTCCTTGACAGATTTTCTAATTATGTGTACATGAAAACTCTATACACTATTTAGCAAACAGCATTTTGAAAATGATTATGAAATAATTATTAGTATTTAAAATATTTTTAAGGAGGTATAATTTATATCCTTTGAAATGAACAGATCTTAGGTGTTCAGCAAATCAGTTCTGACAAATGCATACACCTGTGTAATCCATAGCTTGATCGAGAAAAGGAATATTACTATCACCCCCAAACCCCTCCTGCCCTGTCCTACTCAATTCCTCTGCTCCAGCAAAAGCAAAACGGAATCAGTTTCAAACACTGTAAGCATACATCAGTTAATTCCAGAACTTAATAAAATGGTATGTACTTTTTGATTTCTCACACATGATAATTCCTTAGGAACAAAGCGACAAAGTTGCATGCATTATAGGTCATTTCTTTTTATTGCTAAGTAATAATCCAAATATGAGGACTATTATGAACAAAGATGCTATGAACATTATTACACAAGGTCTTTCAAAACGTCATATAGTTGAAATCATAGTTAATTTCAGATTGCCTTCTCTTATTCAGTTCAGTTCAGTCGCTCAGTCGTGTCCGACTCTTTGTGACCCCATGAATCACAGCACACCAGGCCTCCCTGTCCATCACCAACTCCCGGAGTTCACTCAAACTCATGTCCATCGAGTCAGTGATGCCACCCAGCCATCTCATCCTCTGTCGTCCCCTTTTCCTCCTGCCCCCAATCCCTCCCAGCATCAGAGTCTTTTCCAATGAGTCAACTCTTGAGGTGGCCGAAGTACTGGAGCTTCAGCTTTAGCATCATTCCCTCCAAAGAACACCCAGGGCTGATCTCCTTTAGAATGGACAGGTTGGATCTCCTTGCAGTCCAAGGGACTCTCAAGAGTCTTCTCCAACACCACAGTTCAAAAGCATCAATTCTTCTCTTATTAACACGATTTAAATTTCCTCTATCTTTTCATGGCTTGATAGCACATTTGTTTTTTAAATGACAATATTCCATTTCTGGATACACTGTAGCTTATCCATTCACCTGATGAAGAACATCTTGGCTGTTCTCAGGCTTTGGCAAGTTTGAGTAAGCTGCTACAAACATTTGTGTGCAGGTTTTTGTAAGGACATAAGCTTTCAACTTCTTTGAGCAAATGCCAAAGAGCATGACTGCTGGTTCATATGATAATGTTTAATTTTGCAAGAAGCCACCCAACAATCTTTCTGACTGTCATTTTGCATTCCCATCAGCAACGAATCTAAGTTCCTATTGCTCTATATTCTCACCACCATTTGGTGTTAACAGTGTTCTCGATTTTGTTGTTGTTTAGCCCTTAAGTCATGCCCGACTCTTTTGCGACCCTATGGACCAGAGCCCGCCAGGCTCCTCGGTCCATGGGATTTTCCAGGCAAGCATACTGAAGTGGGCTGCCATTTCCTTCTCCAGGGGATTTTTCCGACCCAGGGAGGGAACCCACGTCTCCTTCATTGCAGGCGAATGGGAAACCTGTTCTCGATTTTAGCCACTGTAGTAGGTGTCTAGCAATACCTCACTATTGTCTTAATTTCCATTTCCCTGATACATTGGGCATGGTGCATCTTTTCCTGTGCTGATTTGCCATCTGTTTGATAAGGTCATTGGTCCACTCTAAATCAGGTTGTTTGTTTTCTTATTGTTGGACTTTAAAAGTTATTTGTATAGCAATTTAAATAGCAGTGCTGTATCAGATATGTCTTTCGTAAATAATTTTCTCCCATTCTGTGACTTATATTTGCATTATGTTGACATTGTCTTTCACAGAGCAGAAATTTTTAATTTTAATGAAGTCCAGCACTAAAAAGCCTCTTGATGAAAGTGAAAGAGGAGAGTGAAAAAGTTGGCTTAAAACTCAACATTCAGAAAACGAAGATCATGGCATCTGGTCCTATCACTTCATGGCAAATAGATGGGGAAACAGTGGAAACAGTGTCAGACTTTATTTTTGTGGCTCCAAAATCACTGCAGATAGTAACTGCAGCCATGAAATTAAAAGACGCTTACTCCTTGGAAGAAAAGTTATGACCAATCTAGACAGCATATTCAAAAGCAGAGACATTACTTTGCCAACAAAGGTTCGTCTAGTCAAGGCTATAGTTTTTCCTGTGGTCATGTATGGATGCGAGAGTTGGACTGTGAAGAAAGCTGAGCGCCAAAGAATTGACGCTTTTGAACTGTGGTGTTGGAGAAGACTCTTGAGAGTCCCTTGGACTGCAAGGACATCCAACCTGTCCATTATAAAGGAGATCAGCCCTGGGTGTTCTTTGGAAGGAACGATGCTAAAGCTGAAACTCCAGGACTTTGGCCACCTCATGGGAAGAGTTGACTCATTGGAAAAGACTCTGATGCTGGGACGGATTGGGGGCAGGAGGAGAAGGGGACGACAGAGGATGAGATGGCTGGATGGCATCACCGACTCGATGGACGTTGAGTCTGAGTGAACTCCGGGAGTTGGTGATGGACAGGGAGGCCTGGTGTGTTGTGATTCATGGGGTCACAAAGAGTCGGACACGACTGAGGGACTGAACTAACTAAGCATCATCAATTCTTTCTTTGATGGATTACACCTTTGGCACTGTAACAAACCTAAAGTCATCTAGATTTTCTTCTATGCTTTCTTCTTGGGAGTTTTATAGTTTTGTATTTTATATGTAGGTCTGTGAATCACTGTGAGTTAATTTTTGTAAAGGTTGTAAACGTGTGTGTCTAGATTCATCTTTTTGAATGCGGACATCCAGTTGTTCCAAGACAATTTGTAAAGACTATCTTTTCTCCACTGTATTACTTTTGCTCCTTGGTCAAACGTAAGTTGACTATATTTGTGTGCATCTAATTCAGTGGTCCCTATTCTGTCTCAGTGATCTACCTGTCTATTCTCTTGCCAATACTAGATTCTTCATTATGGTAGATTTATACAAAGGCACAGACTCAGGTAAGGTCAGTACTTCAACTTTGTTCTTTCATAAGACTGTGTGTCATAGGTCTTTTGCCTATAAATTTGAGAGTCAATTTATTGATATCCACAAAATAACTTGCTGGAATTTTGATTGGGACTGCAGTGACTCTACAGAGTCAGATCAGACTCTACTGATATCATGACAATATTAAGTGTTCTTATATATTTGAACATGGAATAATGGAATATCTCTCCATTTATTCTTTTTTAATTTCTTTCATTAGCTTTTTTTTCCTCATATAGATTTGTGCATACTCTTGTTAGATTTACACCTAGGTATTTCAGCTTTAGGGGCACTGATGTAAATGGTACTGTGCTTTTAATTTCAGATAACACACATTTGCTGATGGTATATATCAAAGTGACTGACCTTTGTGTATTAATTTTTTTGTCCTGCAACACTGCTACAATAATAAACTAGTTCCAGGAGATTTTTTGGTTGATTCTTTCAGATTTTTTACAAAGAAGATGATGTCATTTGCAAACAACAAGTTTTATTTCTCTGTTTGCAATGCGTATGTCTTTTATTTCCTTTTTTTACTGCACTAGTTAGAACTTCCAATATGATGTTAAAAAGGAATAGAGAGAGTAGATACCCTTGCTTTGTTCCTAATCATAGTAGGAAAAACTTCAAGTTTCTCTTCATTAAATAGATGTTACATGTAGGTTTCTGGTAGCTTTTAAAACAAATAATTTAAAACACTCAAGTAACAAATCTTTTAGATGATCCTTCACTTTTGTTGAGAGTCAAGTATTGGAAACCTTCCAATTTTGCGTAGGATTTATTTTCTGCCTCCATAGGAAATCAGTATTTTTTTAGCAGTCACACAGGATATTAGTTCCTGAACAGGGACTGAACCTGGGCCCACAGCAGTGTAAGTGCAGAGTCCTAACCACTGGATTTCCAGGAAATTTCCAATACATTTTCTTAATCAAGGACGTTTCTGTCTCTTCCTACATTACTAAAGACTTCTAATCATCAAACAGTGTTGACATCTATCAAATGGCTTTTCTGTTATGTATTGACATGATCATGTGATATTTTCTTCTTTAGCCTGCTGATGATTTTCAAATATTGAATCAGTCTTCTATACCTGAGATAAATCTTACTTGGTCATATTATACATATATATATTTTTATGCATTGTTGGATTTGATTTGCTAATATTTTTTGAAAAGTTCTGTATTTATGTTCCTTAGAGATGCTGGTCTATCATTTTTTTCTTGTAACATCTTTGCCTGGTTTTGGTAAGGCTAGCCTCATTCAATGAATTCAGAATTATCCTCCCTTCTTCTATCTTCTGAAAAAGACTGAAACCTACAAGTTTAGAAAATGTTTTTTGATAGCATCTATCAGTCTTCCAACAATTATTTCTCTGCAATATAAAACAAACAAATGTTCTCACCTCCATAAACTCCATTCTACTACCCCATAATTTATATCCACTGATGCAGGTTGAGCCCTTGAAAGAAATACTCTTACACAAATCAACTCTTTAAATGTTTACAGATAGTTATATCTCCCTACACTTATGCTAAATCAAGTATTTTCAGTTTATTAAATCATTTTCTTTGTGGTTCTTTTCATAAAGAACTCATTCTACTATATTGATATTCTTGTCAAGAGTTTGACATCCAATTCTAAATACTATACTCCAGGAAGAATCTTATCAGTGACAAATGGAATGATGCCCTACATTGTTTTGGATATCTAATGTATTTTAGTGACCACTAAGATCTTAATTTTAAGGAAAGAAAAGAATAATAGGGCTTCCCTAGTGGCTCAGTGGTAAAGAATCCACCTGCCAATGTAGGAGATGTGGGTTTGATCTCTGGGTCAGGAAGATTCCTTGGAAAAGGAAATGGCAACCCACTCTAATATTCTTGCCTGAAAAATTCCATGGACAGAGGAGCCCAGTGGACTATAGTCCAAGGGGTTGGAAAAGAGTGTCAGACTTAGTGAATAAACAACAAAGAATAGTAACACAATGCACAAAAATGAGAGAACAATGCACAAAAAATGAGTAACACAAAAATGAGAGACCTGTATGGATGAAAAAGCTCATTACATTTGTCCAAAATAGTACTAGTATGTTAAGTTAAAGTTAACTGAAATGCCATGTCACAGAACATATCAAGAATTTATCAAAACTATGATACGTCCCTATAAAATACACACATTAAATACAACTAAGAATTACTGCTTACAATGTAAGGAATTCCACAGGTGCATGAAGATCATGAGAGATCCCAGAGCTGTACTATTCACTACTACCTCCCCAACTGCTCAGCACAGTGCCTACTACACAAGCAGGCATGCAATTCAAATCTGTGACTTGAAGGAAATAAAGGAACAGTAGTGTGACAATCAGTTGTTTAGAATCTGCCTTTAATTACCTGAAATGAGACTCAATACACCCAAAGTAGTATTAATGATCCCAAATACTACTACATATTTGGAAAAAGCTGGCTGGCAAATTTGCCCTTTTCTCTTCCTACAGATAAACATTTCTCTTATGAAGTAACTAAGTTTCAATCCTTGGGGTTAGAAGTTGTAAGCAAATGCAGTAATTTAAAAGGTTAGGAGAAGGAACAAATTTTTATGGAGTATGTACTACAGTCCTAGTATGACTTCTCTTATAGTCCTCAGAACAGCTTTACTGGGGAAGTATTATCAACTTCATTTTAGGAAGGAGTATGGACAGGGAGGCCTGGCATGCTGCGATTCATGGGGTCGCGAAGAGTCAGATACGACTAAGCGACTGAACTGAACTGATAAGAGTAATTAAGCAATCTTCCTACAGATGATAAGCAGAGGACACTAGATTCACTTATTAGCTATAAAATCTATGGTCTTTCTCTTACATCGTGCATTGGGGTATTATCTACTTAAAACATTATATACTAGCAGTTGTTTAAAAGCACATATGACTGATTAATAATAATCATAATAATTTTTCTCTGTCCTAAGTTTTTCTTCCGCAAAGCAGTTGTTTCAAACAACTATGCAAGTTTAATAAAGAAAACAGTAGAATGGTGGTAAAACATCATGAACAGAACCTTATTTAATATATGTATTCACAGGGAGAGATGGTGAGTACATCTGATTTAAGGACCACATTATTTTAATTTAGTAATTTAACTATATGGAAAACCATATTATATGGTTTCTATTTTATATATGATGCTATTATATCATATATGATACAATATATATTATGTATGATGATATAATATCATATATAATAATATATTTCATCATAATATGATGAAAGAATGGTTAAAAAACAATCCCCCAAGAGCTCATTCAAAGTTTATTCTTAGGGAATAAAAGTTCAGCTTCCATGACCCAAACAAATATCATGAATTACTAGAATTTTCTCTTCAAAATATTAATAAATGACCACTAACAAAAATCTGCTAAAATCTAAGCATAAACAAAGATGAGTTAAAGTTAAAAGAGTCTTCATAAGCCACTGGAAATATATCCATTAGTTCTCCCTACTCTAGTTATAAATCCTATAATATTTTCAAAATTAATATAAATTGTGGAAATTAATACAATAAATTCTAAATAATTTGCAAAAACATAAAATTAGAGACATAAAGATTCTGAATAACAATCCGAGAGTCACTAATCAATTTTTTAAAAAGTTTTATTTCAAAGCTTTATATTAAATTAAATGTTTCCATTCAAATATATTTATCAACACAAACATAAGAAATCAAGATTTTTCAAGAAGGATTAGGACAGAAAAGCATAATGTTCCTCAGATTTCTTCAGACCTCACTCAAGAAATGTATGCACAGGAAAAACTGAAAATGTAGTATATTTTCACATGAAAATATGTGTCACATGAATCAGACAAATTTAAGAAGAATAAACAAATAACACCTAATAGAAACCTATATAGCTGAATAAAAATCAATTTATGTTTCTCTGGGAATTCCCTGACAATGCAGCGGTTAGGATGCTGTGCTTTCACTGCCAAGGGTTTGGGTTCAATTCCTGGTTAGGAAAATAAGATCCAAAATATATTTCTGTTTTTCTTATATTTCTCTCTAACAATGGTTTTCTCTGTGTATATTACCTATGCATCATTATTTTTTGAATTCCAGCTCCCTAAAGTACTAGGTATATGTCCTGATGTGGACCACATTGCTAAATGTATTTATTTATTTGACAAATAACTAAGTGCTTCCAATGGGTATTGTGCTGGGCACTAGGCTAGATCCTAGAAATTCCTAACCCCATAAACGGAAAAGAATCACCAAGCCACAGAGACTATATTCTGGTAGAGAAGAGATCAAAGTAAGAAACATGCAAATAAATGTAAAAAAATTTCCAATAAAAGATACCTCACAATGCACTTCCATGAAGAGCCATCTTGATCATCTTGTTCTTCTATGTACATTCTGACATTGTGATCTTGATCCAACTGGTACCAGTACATGAGGCCATCTTTGTCACGGCCAATTGGCTGGAGACGCATGGTATCGGCATCCTCCTCATTGATAATATTCTTGAATTTGAGATTGTCATCAAATTGACACTCACAGAGGTACTGGAAAATAGTCACAACATGATTTAAAATACCCCATAAATGTTTCTCCATCACAATAAATGTGTTATGTTCAACCATGAAACAGATTCAGGGATAAGAAGAGAAAGAGTATGTTTGTCCACCTTTTACTTTCCTCTCTCCTCTTTTGTACACTTATTTTACAATAAGCAATTTTAAAAGACAAATTTCTAATTTAACATACAATTTTAGTATTACATAAATTTATAGGTTTAACACAACCAGTGACCCCAAAATTAAATTATATTCTAAAGCACTGAGTTTTTGTATTAAAGTCTCCCAAATCGGTTCATGGTATAAAATTTTCAATGACTTTCTCTTAAAGCTTTTAGATAAACTTTATTCTTGAAATGGCTGTCTATTTTTGAAAGCTTGAGACATACATAATTTTTACCAAAGGCAGTCTTACTGATAATTGCCTCTGGAGAATTTTCTTGGGGGAAAAAAAAAAAATCATACTGCCAGCACAAAAAAGTTAGTTTTAATAAAAACTATTTATTAAAATTTTTATATATGATTAGTGTATATAAGATTTCTTCCCTGAATCTTTGATTTAGTAAATCAGTGAAAGATTAACCACACTTTACCATATTTGTTAGCTATGATTTTGAAGGCTGCCAACAATGCATAAAATTAATCTAGGGTAACTGTTTGCCATTATCCCTACAGGCAGAGATCATTAAACCTAGATATAAGTGTGTATTGAAAAACAACAAAAACCAGTAATTTAAAGAAGAGTTCTATCACCAAAAAATAAATTAAAAAAAGAAAATTCTATTGTCCTTTTCCACTAACAATAAAAATTTCTACTTTCTAGTTGCTTCCCAATTCAACCAGAAGGAGTCAAAGTGATTTTTTAATTAAAATAATTTTAACAAATAATAAATTTATTACCTTTAAGAGTGCTAACTTGCATTCAACACTCATTTCAAGATAGCCTTTCTTCTCCATCTCCCATGCCCAGGTGCTATTAAACTCTTGACATATCTGTCAAGAGAAAGTTAAGGTCTTAATACAGAAAAGCAATTTTTATTTACATTGGTAGTTTTGTTGTACAACTATGTTAACTGTTTTGTTAATACATAAAGGAAAAAGTTTATGCCAAACACAGTCCAATCCAATAACACTCTGAAATACCTACTATTTAAATATACAAAAAATGTCGACTACTACTACTGAATGATGACTGCATTCAAGATAAGCAGTGACCTCTGCAGCTGTCTCCTTTGCTCTCAAGAATTTTATATACACTTTTGTGGCACAGTTTCCCAAATGCAAGTAATTATCTGATTCCACCTCTGCAAATAGCATAGTTCCTCCAGGACAAGGACAATAATTCATTTCTATGCGTAGACTAAAAGCAAGCTAAAAATAACATGCCAAATTGTAGACACATTTTTATTTGAGTAACTCTCCAACTCAAAGTCCTCCTAATTATGGGTAAAGATTTCACTGCTTGGCTTCTATAATGTGGCATTAACTTAAATTTCTAGGTTTCTCTTTCCACACAAACATTTCAAGCAAACCAGAGACAATTTAACAGTATGAAGAAAGAAGATCTGGATAAATTACACTTATCAGGAGAGATGCCATGGATTCTATGGCATGGATTCTATTCCATGGATTCTATGAGCCAGTTTCCTCAGCAATAAAAGGGGAGCAGTAGTAATATTGATCTTAAAGGTTGTGAAGTAGACATGAAAAATGATATAAAGTGCCTACAAACTTCACACTCTTTTTCTAATCCAAGAAGCAAAGAGTATAATGAAGGCCCAGGGAGAAGAACCAACAAAAGGCACAAGATTGTCTGGTTGGGAAACTGGCTAGAAAGGCTGGGAGGAGAAAAACAAAAAGGCAAGTGAGACTGCTTACATAACTATCTCAACTTAAGAATAAGACTAAGCTGGCCCTCCTGGGAGGGGTTACTCTTTTCCTCTCCTGTACCAGTGTCGTTGTCTTTTTTTTTTTTTTTTTTTTTAAATCAACTTGTGTAATAGAATCCCAGGAGATCATTGTTAGGATAGAAAAAATACAACCAAGCAGTATGGCCAGGAACTCTATAGTGGAAGATCTTTAAAGGCAAAAAGGAAGAAAGAGCTCTCCATTCTCTGGAATACCATACTTCCTTTGACTGCTACAGCATTGTATTTTGCAGAGAAAAAATACTGAGACATACAGAGTGAAGGAAATTTTTCTAGAATATCACACAGGGCAGACCCTCAGGTGATATAACAAAAGCTAAAAGTCAACATATGAACAGATACTTTGCCAAAGAACATATATAAATGGCCAAAAACCACAGCAGATGACCAAAGTCCTTAGTCATTAGAGAAATGTAACTCAAAATCACACTGCAATACTACTTCATACATGTTAGGATAACTATAATCAAAAAGAAGGAAAAGAGTAAATGATAGGAATGTAAACTAGTGCAGTCACTTTGTTAAAAAAAAAAAAAAAAAGGTTAGCAGTTCCTCAAAAAGTTAACGCTGAGTTACCACATGACTTAGCAATTCCATTCCTTGGTATGTACATATAAAAAAAATGAAAATATATGCTATACAAATGTTCATCTCAATATTATTTATAATAGCCAAGGGTGGATCAACCCAAATTTACATCAAGTGATGAATGAATAAAATAATACGTGGAATATAAATGCAATGGAATTTTATGCATCCATGAAAAGGAATGAAGTATTGCTATACTGTACAGCATGGATGAATATTAAAAACATGATGCTAGGTTAAAAAAAATCAGATATAAAAGGTCACAGATTTTGGAGTGCTTGTATATAGAATTTCCACAAAAGTCAAATCCATATAGACAAAATTGCTAGTGGGTAAGTAGAGGGAGGAACAGTTGTTGCTAATGGGCTTCCTTTTAGAGTAACTTTAAAAATGCTCTACAATTAAGACAGTGTTCTACTATTAAGGTAGCTCACATACTTGTGAATATGCTTAAAAAACGGAATTGCATATTTTTAAAAGGTGACTTTCACGGTATGTCAATAATATATCAATCAAAAAAAAATTAGAGGGACAGTCCACAACACAAACTAAAGCTTACGACTTGGCTGAAGCATTTCTTGAGTGCTCTACTGTGTACCACACCCCTAAAATACTTTGAAGGCTAAAGCTGAGTGTGGGGAAGCTCAACTTCACCCAGAGGGGCTGAGAATGACACAGCTCCAAAGCATAGCCAACAACCTAGTTACCAATGCACAGTCAATGGCTCACGGCGTCAGATACCAAATACAGCTGAAGAGTTATTGATTATCATTCACTGTGTGAAAGGGAAGGAGAGACAGAGTGAGGTACATAGAGAATTAAGATACAGGCCTCTGCATCTGCACTACTTAGCTTCAATTTACTGACCTTCATTTACAATGTTCAGGGTGTAAAACCTTTGCTGTGCTGATATTCAGAGATAAACATGCTATTCATTTTCAGTTTCTTTTTTCTTTTCTTTAAATATAAATTTATTTATTTTAATTGGAGGCTAATTACTTTACAATAATGTATTGGTTTTGCCATACATCAGTTTCTTTAAGCAATGCAGACTTACACTATGCTACTTGAAGACCTCCCCTCAAAAGGTCCCTTTTGGCCCCTCGAGGGCCCCTCAAGCCCCTCGAGGTCCCTCTTGGCCCCTCAAGGCCCATTACTCAGATTTGCCCAAATAGCCATAACCTATTTTTACTACCGTCCCAGGGATGCAGTGGTGAAAAATACCCCTGCCATTGCAAGAGACACAAGAGTGTAGGTTTGATCCCCAGGTTGGGAAGATCCCTTGGAGTAGAAAATGGCAACCCACTCCAGTATTCATGCCTGGAAAATTCCATGGACAGAGAAGTCTGCAGGATACAGCCCATGGGGTCTCAAAGAGTGGGACAGAACTGAGCAACTGAGCACAGCACATTGTTACCACAAAGGAAATGCCGCAAATAAAAAAGGCACTATAAATGACACTTAAATAATTCTTATGCAGGACTACATAATCTCATCAGGGGTCAGCAAACTTCTAAGAGACAAACAAAATAATTTAGGTTTTGTGACTACATGGCCTCTTTTTCAACTATTAAACTCTGTTATAGTACAAAAGCAGTCATGTTGCTAAGTCATGTTCAGAAGCTAAGTCATGTCTGACTCTGCAAATCCATGGACTGCAGCATGCCAGGCTTCCCTGTCCTTCACCATCTCCCAAAGTTAGCTCAAACTCATGTCCATTGAGTCGGTGATTCAATGATCTCACCCTCTGTCATCTCCTTTCTCCTTCTGCCTTCAATCTTTCCCAGAATCAGGGTCTTTAACAATGAACTGTTTCTTTGCATTAAGTGGCCAAAGTATTGGAGCTTCAGCTTCAGTATCAGTCCTTCCAATGAATATTCAGGACTGATTTCCTTTAGGATGGACGTTGGATCTCCTTGCAGTCCAAGGGACTCTCAAGAGTCTTCTCCAACACCACAGTTTGAAAGCATCATTTCTTTGGTGCTCAGACTTCTTTATGGTCCAACTCTCACATCGGTACATGCTGCTGCTGCTGCTAAGTCACTTCAGTCGTGTCCGACTCTGTGTGACCCCACAGACGGCAGCCCACCAGGCTCCCCTGTCCCTGGGATTCTCCAGGCAAGAACACTGAAGTGGGTTGCCATTTCCTTCTCCAATGCATGAAAGTGAAAAGTGAAAGTAAAGTCGCTCAGTCGTGTCCGACTCTTAGCGGCCCCATGGACTGCAGCCTACCAGGCTCCTCCGTCCGTGGGATTTTCCAGGCAAGAGTACTGGAGTGGGGTGCCATTGCCTTCTCCGGTACATGACTACTGGATAAACCACAGCTTTGACTATATGAACCTCTGTCAGCAAAGTAATGTCTTTGTTTTTTAATATGCTGTCTAGGTTTGTCATAGCTTTCCTTCCAAGGTTCATTTCATGGCTGCAGTCACCATCTGCAGTGATTTTGGAACCCAAAAATAGTCTGTCACTGTTTCCATTGTTTTCTCATCTATTTGCCATGAAGTGATGGGACCAGATGCCATGATCTTAGTTTTCTGAATGTTGAGTTTTAAGCCAGCTTTTTCACTCTCTTCTTTCACCCTCATCAAGAGGCTCTTTAGTTCCTCTTCACTTTGTGCCACTAGAGTGGTATCATCTGCATATCTGAAGCTGTTCATATTTCTCCTGGCCATATTAATTCCAGCTTGTGCTTCATCTAGCCTGGCATTTCCCATGATGTACTCTGCTTACATGTTAAATAAACAGGGTGACAATACACAGCTTTGACGTACTCCTTTCCCAATTTTGAACCAGTCCATTGTTTCATGGCTGGTTCTGACTGTTGCTTCTTGACCTGCATACAGATTTCTCAGGAGGCAGGTAAGGTGGTCTGGTATTTCCATTTCTTTAAGAATTTTCCATAGTTTGTTGTTATCCACACTGTCAGAAGTAGATGTTTTTCTGGAATTCTTTTGCTTTTTCTATGATCCAACAGATGCTGGCAATTTGATCTCTGGTTCCTCTGCCTTTTCTAAATTGAGCTTATCCATCTGGAAGTTCTCGGTTCATATACTGTTGAAGCCTAGCTTGAAGGATTTGAGCATAACCTTGCTAGCATGTAAAATGAGTGCAGCTGTGCAGCAGTTTTATCATTTAGCATTGCCCTTCTTTTCCAGTCCTGTGGCCACTGCTGAGTTCTCCAAATGTGCTGGCATGTTGACTGCAGCACTTCCACAGCATCATCTTTTAGGATTTGAAATAGCTCAGCTGGAATTCCATCACCTCCACTAGCTTAGTTTGTACTAATGCTTCCTAAGGCCCACTTGATGTCACATTCCAGGAAAAGCAATATTTTCTATAATACATAAATGAGTGAGCAATACCACTTTACAATACCACTTTATTTGTAAGGACATTTGAATTTCATATAATTTTCATGTGTCAACCATTCTCCCAACCATTTCAATATATGAAAACCATTCTTGGTTCTCAAGCCACACATAAACAGGCAGAAAGGCGAGATTTGACACAGGGGCCGCAGTTTGCCTAGAGGACCAGAAACTAGCTTTGTTTATTAGAGACCATCTAGACAGTTATTCTTGGGGCCTTAAAGTAAAGGGATCCCTACTAGATTGGTAATCCACATTAATTACCCAGGTTTCATCTGATTCTAACCAAGCAGCCTATTTAATTTGGTTTTGCAAGCAATTCCTTTTTAGAGAATGTTCCAATATCCAAACCATCCACATTTATCACCATAAATTATCATTCCATAATACTGGTTTTAAGTTTGATTCTCTCTAAATGTGCTAATGAGTGATCATGTCTTGTTGTTTCCCCCTGTATAGTGCCTAAGGAACAGTCTTTCTGATACACACACAAAATCAGTGTTCCATGCCTGCAAGGTTGAATGCCATTCAGCATGGGAGGTCTCTTGGCTGCCTGCCTGTTGTCATTCCAAAACTCCCTGTGTCTATTCTTCTTGACGTCTACAGAGAAAAAACAAGGTTGAGGATGGAAAATAAGGGGCAGGGGGTGTGCGGGGCATTTAAAAGTTCACAGCAGCTGAACATGTTTAAGAAAGGTGGTTTGACATGCCTATTCAGCAAAAACACAGACTTTATCTCAGTGAGATCATTAACATATTAATCTTAGACTCATATACACAATGGAAGCACCAATAATTCTTCTCTTTTTGGCAGTTTAGAAGGAACGGTATTAAAAAGGAGGAAAGGTGTAGAAAAACCACAAAATTCTCAGCATGAACATCCAAATGTTGGCACTGAGAGACTAGACCACCACTTGAATGGCTTCTATCAGCCTAAGGACACACCCCTGCTCTTTCATTGTTGTCTAGAAAACTCAAGGTTGCCAAAAGGATTTATTGTTTGTTCCAGCCAACATCTGATCAGATCCTGGAGGACCTCTAAATCTCTCTTTTTTTTTCCTTTTTGTCACAACAGGCAGCTTGCAGGATCTTAGCTCCCTGACCAGGAATTGAACCTGCCCCATCCCAGTGACAACCACAAGTATTAACTACTGGACTGCCAAGGAATTCCCCCTAACTACTTTTAAAACAAATAAACTTAAAATTGTAAATCTTTCCTCTAAACCTTTGAGAGATGTTATCTATATGTTCTACAAGACAGGCGTGTCCTTCTCAAGGACCTGAAAGCCAATCCTTTTGTATGTAATCATCAGACTGCAGAAGTTGCAGGCACAAAAGGCCTAATCAAGCTGACTTTGACCAACTCTCATAACTGGCTTTTGTGATTTTTTTATTTCCCTAACACAGCTCAACTCCTTTACTCTCTCATTACCATCTCCCCAACTCCCTCATCCGACCTTTAAAATACCAGTCACCTCTGGGCAAACTGAAATTGAGTTCAAGCTCCATCTACTAAAGTTAGTTATTGAATAAATCTGTCAGTACAGCCTTTAACCAGTGTTTGGTTTTGTTTATCTTTGATGAGGGAGTCCCTTAATATCATTCAGATGGAAATTTTTATTTTACAATTTAAAAACATGAAATTTTAAAGAGATTCATTTATCCAGTGATTCCACAAATATTTATTGAGTACTTGTTCTATGGCAGGAACTAATCAAAGAGCTGGGACACCATGATAAAGAAAACAAACTGCCACCATGGAGCTTATATTCTAGGAGGTAATCAAATGGGTGAAAATAAGAAAATATCAAGTGGAGAGAAACGGTTTAGTGCTCAGGCAAGGCCTCATTCTAAAAAGCTGACATCTGACACAAAAAGTTGAGACATGACTGATAAACATCAGCCATAAAAAGACTGGTAGAGGAGTGTTTCAGACAGAAGAAACAAGCTGGCACAAAGGTCTGACATATCTAAAAACAAAAAAAAGGATCACTGTGAACGAAGCAGAATAAGGGGGAGAACAGAAAAAGAAAAGGAAACCAAAGGCCAGATGATATAAGCCACGGTAAGAAATTAAAATCTAATTTCAAATGCGATGGGAAGATTTTTTACATTTTGGGGAGTGGGTAGTATAGGCGGTTCAGAATATTGTGTTAAATGCTGGAGAGGGTGTCAGGAAAAGAAAACCCTCCTACACTGCTGGTGGGACTGTGGCTTGTACAGCCACTATGAAAAACGTAAAGAGGTTCCTAAAAAAAACAAATATAGAGTTGCCATATGATCCGGCAATCCCACTCCTGGGCATCTATGCAGAGGAAATTCTAATTATAAAAGATGCATCCCTATGTGCACAGGAGCACTGTTTACAACAGCCAAGACAAGGAAGCAACTAAATGTCCATCGGCAAATTGATAAAGAATGTGGCATATATTATATACACAATACAATGGAATATCACTCACACATCAAAAAGGATAAAATGTCATTTTATTTTGTCATCCATCCATTTTATTGTCATCCAGCAACATGGATGGGCCGAGAGATTATCATACTAAGTGAAATTAGAAACAGAAAGACAAATACCATACGATACATCACTTATATGTGGAATCTAAAATTTGACAAAAAATGAAGTCATCTACAAAACAGAAAGAGACTCACAGACACAGAAAACAAACTTATGGTTATCAAAGCGGATAGCATGCATGCTCAGTCCTGTCCGACTCTCCAACCCCATGGACTGTAGCCTGCCCAGCTCCTTTGTCCATGGGATTTTCCAGGCAAGAATACTGGAGTAGCCATTTCCTTCTCTAGGGGATCTTTCTGACCAAGAGATGGAACCCATGTCTCCTGCATTGGCAAGCGGATTCTTTTTTTATAGATGAATATTCTTTTTTTTTAATTAATTGACTTTTTAGTTGAAGGATAATTGCTTTACAGAAATTGTGTTGGTTTCTGCCAAACATCGACATGAATCAGCCATAGGTACACGTATGTCCCCTCCCTCCCATCTCCCTCCCCATCCTGCCCCTCTGGGTTACAGAGCCCCTGTTTGAGTCCCTTGAGACATAGAGCAAATTGCCATAGGCTATCTATTTTACATATGGTAATGTAAGTTTCTGTGTTACTGTCTCCATACATCTCACCCTCTCCCTCCTCCCCTGGGCCCATGTCCCTAAGTCTGTTCTCTATGTCTGCGTAGCCACTTGGAAGCCCAAAGGGCTTAGCAGGTTAGCAGTTAATTTAATTAACTCCTAATTTAGGAGTTTGGGATTAGCAGATACAAACTACTATATATAAAATAACAGCAAGGTCCTACTGTGTATCACAGGAAAGTATATTCTATATCCTGCAATGGACCATAATATGAAGACTAAGATAACCAAAAGAATATGAAGACTATGGCTGAATCACTTTGTTACATGCCAGAAACAATACAAAAGTATAAATCATCCATACTTTAATTAAAAAATAAAAAAGAAATACTGTATTAGTTTCGGGTATATGCCAAGGAATGGGACTGCTGGATCATATGGTAGCTCGATTTTTAGTTTTGAAAGGAACCTCCTTACTGTTTCCCACAGTGGCTGCACCAGTGTATACCCCGCCCGCTTGCCTCCCCCCCACCACAGTGTAGGAGGGTTTTAATATGATGAGATGATTTTTAATGGGGGAAACATTAGATCAGATATATGTTTCAAAAATGGCAGCTGTGTGTAAAATAGATTGTAGAGGGGAAAGAACAGAAACTACAAAACTTTTAACCCAAGAGACAATGACGACACGGACTATGGTGTAGTAGTGGGAACAGAAAGAAGCAAACAGCTGTATTTTGAAGGGAGAATTTTAAGGACTTTTGAAAGAACAGATGTGGAAGGTGACTGAAAAGGAAAATCAAAGGTGACATCTAAATTCCTTGACTTGAACAAATGGAAGGATAAAAGTGCTTTTAATGAAGGCATAAAGGAACACATGAGAGAAAAGAGATGTCTTATACCTACAGAGTCTGAGGTACTATTATATACATCTAAGAAATGTCCTTCTCAAATTTAGTGACTGAACTGAATCTGAGTCAAAACTGAAGCTATGACTCCTGGTTCAGATCTTTCCACTACATCCCATACAGTTTTCACTAAAACCTTTTCAAGTCTGAGTCAAGAAGAATTTTTTTGGCTGAGCTCTGAGAAGTCATCTTTTTATCCCTAGCGTGTGACAAAGCATAAGATACACAGCAGGTATAAAACAAATATCTGATGAATAAACAAAAGACGTAGAAAAATGATGCTTTTACATTAATTTAAAAAATTATTATTTTAAATTATCCATCAATAACTTCTGACTAGAATAGCAACAGCTAACATTTATTGTGTGTTTACCACATGCCAAGTACTATTCCAACTGCCTTAAAATATTAATTCAGTCAATTCTCATAAGTCTTTTCATGGCTGTACTATTATCCTTAGGAGGTTCTGTGCTTTAGCCAAGAAATAAGAGAAATAGGAATTAGTATCTCTAGTAATTTATAGTGAAATCAGTAATATATTTAAGACACCAATTAGGTCAGTTATCACCAACCATACTATGGACAAAGGCTAGATTGAGAATTAGAAATCATGTAGTTTTGTTATTACACTCAAATTAAACCTTACCAAATATCCCTGACCAAATATGTAAATATGTCCAACTATTTTATACATAATATTCTTTCCAGAGGACTAAATGAAACATTTACTGAGCACATTTAGTATTAGGAAAGCAAAGATGAATTAACAGTCTCTGCGCTGAGAAGTTCAGAATTCAGACAAAGTCATGAAAACAAGTAATTAGAGGGGAGAAGCAGCCACTGAGTCATCTACAAACTGAGAAACTGGTATAGCCATGAACTACTATGAAAATAAAGGAGAGAAACCCTTCAGCCAATGGAGGAAACTGTGACACTTTTATTCAAGTGGTGACATTTATCTAGGACCTAAAGGATGAATGAGGTTTTATCAGAAAAGGAGGTAAATAAATAGTATTTCAAGAAGAAACAGAACAGAATATCATAACCAATGGGGATGTGAATATTTTGGTATGTTTTGTCGATGTGAAGGCAAATAAAAGAGCTCTTTATGCTGAGCCCTTCGAGTCCTAAATCATGAGTGCTGAGGGGTGGGAGTGGGAAGAGACAAGGCCGTGAAAGTAGGTCATTGCTCATAAATATAAGGACTCAACAAGCATTCAGAATTACTGATGAAAAACAGTCCTGTTGCACGATGGCAAGATAGGAGGATAGAATCCAAGGTCAAGGAGACCCACTAAAGCCTGTTTTGCAATAACTCACAGAAAAGGTGATGAAGCTTAGCCTAACCCTGCAGAGGATACTCAAGAAAAGGCAGATTCAGATTTTACATATCTTACAAAGCAACAAGCTTTATGCTTAATACATTACACAGTAAATGTTTTACTCTTTACAACAGACCTTTCGCAAATATTATTTCATTTGGGGTAGATGGCCCATAAAGCTACAATATTTTTTAAAACAAAACAAAGTCTGATTATCTTTCTATTTTCTACAGTATCTCCCAAGTTCATGACCTTGCTGACAGTGGACACTAAATATTTACACTATCAGTAGTCCCTGATATAACTACAGAGTCAACTTACTATTTTGATGAGCTACCTGGGAATACTGCCTATAACAATGCATATTAAAAGTTGTATATAGAATGGAAGATTCTTTCATTCCTTAAAATATATACTGGATATACTTCAATGGCAAGATTTCTCAAGCAACATGGTTTTAAAAATTAAAAGAATACCAAAATCCCAAGTGACTAGAGCACAGGCATGTATCAATTAATGGGTTTATTCCACAAAAAGGATAAACAGTTCTTTATCAGTACTTTGCTGTATGTTAGACCCTGTGATTGACATCAGGATAAGTAAGATACTACAACTCTTACAAAAGGGACTCAGTTGGACAGGCAGCTGGAATCTGTTAACCTACAAATATGGCACATTTACACAGGTCAAAAATTTGAGAAGCTACTCTCAAAAGTAGTCTATTCTGAAGAGTAGTAAAAGGTATCTTGCAAGTATCTGGCAAAAATCCAGCAAGAAAACTCAAATCTCTATCATAGCTACTTTATACCCATAGATAAGAGTAACCATATACCTAAAATACACCCAAATGGAAAGAGTATAATTGGTAAGTTCCTCTTTCTAAGAGATCTACTTTTTAATCAATAATCTAAATAGGAAGGGATATAAGGTTTTAGTATAAAATAGGTTGAGATTCAAATCCAGGCTCTATCAACAGTGTGATCCTGTCGAGGTCAATCACCTCTCTCAATTTCAGGGTCTTCGTCTGTAAAATGGAGATTATCTTGCTAATAAAAGAGATGAAATTAGGAAGATGTCTATCAGAGATCCTTATGGTGCCACAGCTACATATATAAATGCAAACCTGAAGATAGATCCAGAAAAACACAAGAACCAACTGGAACACAAGAAGAAAATAAAGAGAATTAAGAGCTGTTAGGAAGTAGACTGGGCTTCCTGGTGGCTCAGTGGTAAAGAATACACCTGCAATGCATGAGCCATAGAAGATGTGGGTTCGATCCCTGGGTCGGGAAGATCCCCTGGAGGAGGGCATGGCAACCCACTCCAGTATTCTTGCCTGGAGAATCCCACGGACAGAGGAGCCTGGCAGGCTACAGTCCATAGAGTTGTAAAGATTCCAACACAACTGAAGCAACTTAGCAGCAGCAGGAAGTAGATCAGTGTTCTTCAAACTGTATATAAACATTGTTTCAAGAGACTTTTGTTTCAAATATATTTAAAATACCCAATATTTAAATAAAATTATTGGTGACTGATTTAATTCTCTACTTTTATTTTCTGGGTAATTAATCCTATATATAGGCTTCCCTGGTAGCTCAGATGGTAAAGAATCTGCCTGCAATGTGGGAGACCTGGGTTCAATCCCTGAGTTGACAAGATCCTCTGGAGAAGGGAGAGCTACCCACTCCGGCATTCTTGCCCAACCATGGACAGAGGAGCCTGGTGGGCTACAGTCCACGGGGTCACAAAGAATTGAACATGACAGAGCAACTTTCACTTATAGGCTTCCCTGATGGCTCAGGGGTAAAGAATCTGTCTGCCAATGTAGGAGATGCAAGAGATGTGGGTTTGATTTGTGAGTGGGGAAGATCCCCTGGAGGAGGAAATGCCAACGCACTCCAGGCATTCCTGCCTTGGAAATCCTATGGACAGAGGAGCCTGGCTGGCTACAGTCCATGGGGTTGCAAGAGTCAGACATGACTTAGCAACTAAACAACAAAACTTATATTATACTGATGGGCTGCCTTGTTAGGATCCAATATGACAGTAAACATGTTGAAGGTAAGATTACTGCCAGATCTAGAGAATATTCTCTGACTGTGGCATTTTTATATATTGTGGAGATATACATAAATTTAGTATGTAGAGAAATATTTTTGTATAAAAACAAAAATTCACCATTTTAGTCAATAAGTGTATAATTTAGTGGCATTAATCAATCACATTCACAATGTTGTATAATCATTGATACTTCTTACTTCTTCTTACAAAAGTTTTTTTATTATCCAGACAAAAACTCTTTCTTTTGGCCACACCACTTGGCTTGTGGGATATTAGTTCCCCAACCAGGGACTGAATCCAGGCCCTCCACAGTAAAAGGGTGGAATCCCAATCACTGGATTGTCAAGGAATTCCCTTCAAACAGAAGATCTTTAAGCTTTAAGCAATTAACTCCCCATTCTCCTCCCACTCTGCAGCACCTCATAATCTCTAATCTACTTTAATATCAGTTGTTTTGTGTCTGGCTTCTTTTACTTAGCATAATGTTTGCAAGGACTGCCCATGTGGTAGCAAATAAAAGAAGTTCTTTCCTTTTTAAGGATGAAAAATATTGCATTGTATGAATGTATCACATTTTGTTTACTGATGGACATTTGGGTAGTGTCAACCTTTGGGCTATTATGAATTAAATTACAATAAACACTGGCATACAAGTGTATGTCTGAGTCTGTTTTTGGTTCTTCTGAGTATACAGCTAGGTGCAGAACTGATGAGTCACACAGAAGTTATATGTTTAGCTTTTTTTTTGTTTTTGACAGTAAAGCATGGCATGTAGAACCTTCCCAACCAGGGATGGAACTCGTGACCCCTGTATTGGAAGCACAGAGTCTTAACCACTGGACCACCAGGAAAGCCCTGTTTAGCTTTTTAGTTCAGTTCAGTTCAGTCGCTCAGTCGTGTCTGACTCTTTGCGACCCCATTAACCGCAGCACGCCAGGCATCCCTGTCCATCACCAACTCCCGGAGTTTACTGAGACTCACGTCCATCGAGTCAGTGATGCCATCCGGCCATCTCATCCTCTGTCGTCCCCTTCTCCTCCTGCCCCCAATCCCTCCTAGCATCAGTCTTTTCCAATGAGTCAACTCTTCGCATCAGGTGGCCAAAGTACTGGAGTTTCAGCTTTAGCATCATTCCTTCCAAATTTAAGGATGGGCCAAATGGTTTTCCACATCAGCTGCACCATTTTGTATTCCCATCAGTTTTAGCATCTCCACAAACTCATCAATATTTATTATTTTTCTTTAAGAGTTACTCCATTAGGTATAAAGTAATACTGAGTTTCTGATTTTCATTTCATCCATGACTAATGATGTTGATTATCTTTTCATGTGCTAATTATTCATCGCTGCATATCTCTGAAGAAATGTCTACTTAAATATTTTGCACATTTTTTTAATTGGGTTGGTCTTTTTGTTGTTTTTAGGAATCCCTCTATAGTCCATATATTTTCTTATCAATCATACAATTTGCAAATTATTTTCTTCCATGATGTGGGTAGTCCTTTCACTTTCTTCATAATATTATTTGATGGACAACAGTTTTTCATTTTGATAAAGTCCAATTCATGTACTGTTTTTCTTCTTGCTTACATGCTTTTGGTGTCAAAATTTAAAACTCTATTCCCAAGCTGAAGGTCATAAAGATCTATCCCTAAGTTTTATTCTAATAGGATTATGGTTCTAGCTCTTTCAATTAGGCTGTTAACCCATTTTGAGTTAAGTTTTGCATGTGGTAGGAGGAAGGGTATTTACTGCATTTTGCAACTTGTTAAATCTCAAGAAATATACATTTCATGCTATAGGCAACAATCAAAAGAAGTTTTAAAAACACTACAATAAAGTTATCACTACAGCATATATACTCCATTTCATTTTCAGCTCAGACAAGAGTCAAGACACATACACATCATTAACATAATATTTTTAATGGATTCCTAAAGTTTTTTATACTTAGGAAATTTTAGGAGATTCTACTTTTACTTCCCAGGTTTATCTGGTTAATAGCTAAAGTGATAACCTTAAATTGCCATTTTAATGTAACTTCTTTCAAAACACACTGATACTAGAGTTATAGGTAAAGGAGCAATATCTGAGTATACAATGGAGAGGTCCTGACTAATACAAGTGTGCACACTTGGGGGGTAAAAAGAACAACCTCTGGAGGGGAAAAGCAGGTTTCTGAAGTCTACTACAAGAGCACACTTGCACAGATTTCCCAGCCATAATTAAGGCACTGATCCCTCTGACTGGAAAAGTCTTCAGATATATTATCAACACAAAACATTAACTGGACCACCTGAAGTTCGGAAGAAAAACTAAAGCAGATGCAACCCAACACTTCTGTATCTACAAGTATAAATAATTTAGTCTAAGTTGCTGTCAATTCCAAAAGAATGCCAGACACAGAAAAGAAAAAAAGTTAACTTGTTACTGTTTTTCTGATAATTTATTTTTAATATTTAAACAACATTTGCTGGGTTCCAACTATTTGATAAGTACTATGCTGGAGAAGGCAATGGCAACCCACTCCAGTACTCTTGCCTGGCAAATCCCATGGACAGGGGAGCCTGGTAGGCTGCAGTCCATGGGGTCGCTAGGAGTTGGATACAACTGAGCCACTTCACTTTCACTTTTCACTTTCATGCATTGGAGAAGGAAATGGCAACTCACTCCAGTGTTCTTGCTTGGAGAATCCCAGGGACGGGGGAGCCTGATGGGCTGCCGTCTATGGGGTCGCACAGAGTTGGACATGACTGAAGCGACTTAGCAGCAGCAGCAGCAGCAGCATGCTGAGAGAATTCACATATACGTTCACAAGAACTGACTAAACTTACATACCTAGTAATCAGCAGTGTTCAGGCTCTTTCCCCATTAGAAATCCAGAATTCTTACTACATCATCCCATGTAATTCATTCATGATGGTAAACCGTGGCTACTGACACACTGTGCGTGAGTAAACGTGTGTGCTTAGCTGCTCAGTCGTGTCCAACTCTTTGCAATCCCATGGACTGTAGCCCGCCAGGATCCTCTATCCATGGGGATTTTCCAAGAAAGAATACTGGAATGGGTCGCCATGCCCTCCTGGGGACCTTCCTGATCAAACCCAGGTGTCCCATACTGCAGGTGGATTCATTACCAGCAGGAAAGCATGAGTAAATGGTACTCTATTTAAAGAACATTTGCAAAGTTAAAAGTGTGAAAATACTTTCCAATATACAGAGCGATAAGTATTCATTTTGTGGCATAAGACAAACCTATATTCAATCCTTGCTTCATCATCTACTATTTATGTGACTTTGGGAGTTATTTATTCTCCGTGATCTAGTTTGTGCTGTGAATTAAATGATACTGTATGCAAAATAGCATAGGATCTAGTATATAAGCTTTCAATATTAGCTCTTATCATTATTACAAAAATATAAGCTTTGGAGAAACTGAAATCCTCATAAATTGCTGATGAGAATGTAAAATAGTATAGTGACTATGGAAAACAGTTTGGCAGTTCCTCAAAAAAAAATGCCATATGACCCAGCCATTTTATACACTCCTAGGTACATAGAGAAGAGAAAAATTCATGGCCACAGAAACACTTTTACATCAACATTCATAGCAGAATTCCTGATAGCCAAAAGGTGAAAAAATCCAAATGATCATGAATTGAAAATGGATAAATAAAATGTATTAACCATACAATGGAAGAATGTTTTGCAATAAAAAGAAATGGAATACTAATATATACTATATGTAACATGAATAAACTTTCAAATCATTATACTAAATGAAAGAAGACACAGAAGGCCACATATTTTATGATTTCATCCATAAGGAATGTTCAAAATACACAAATTCATAGAGACAGAAAGGAGATTGAGAGCTGGACAGGATCTGAGCAGGAAGGGGTTGTGACTGGAACAGATTACTAATGGGTACAGAGTTTCTGCTCGGGGTGATGGAAATATTCTGGAATTACATAGTGGTATGGTTGGACAACATACTGAATATACCAAAAGTCAACGAATGTATTTTAATATGGAAAATTTTATGTTGTATGAATTATACCACAATTTTAAAAAGAAAAACACAACTTAATAAACAAGGCCAAAAAACTGAAAGATAATAACCTTAGCTTATTTTTGAAAAGTAAACAGAGCAGTAGAGAAATATCTACCCCTTGTCAAAATATGTCCAAAATAACAAATGACAAAAGATGGTCCTTATGACTTCCTAATAGATGACAAATTGCATAAGGAATAAAAGCAATGAGCCTTACTGAAACTCCCATTTAGATTAAAGGTATCTATTGACAAAATGGGCTTCCCTGTTGACTCAGACTATAAAGAATCTGCCTGCAATGCAGGACACCCAGATTCAATCCCCTAACCCCTAATGACAAAGAAGCTTCAGTTGAACAGTTCTATGAAGACCTACAAGACCTTCTAGAACTAACACCAAAAAAAAAAAAAAAAGTCCTTTCATCATAGGGGACTGGAATGCAAAAGTAGGAAGGCAAGAGACATACGTGGAGTAACAGGCAAGTATGGCCTTGGGAGTACAAAATGAAGCAGGGAAAAGGGTCTAACAGTGTTTTGCCAAGAGAATGCATTGGTCATAGCAAACACCCTCTTCCAACAACACAAGAGACGACTTTATACATGGACATCACCAAATGGTCAATACCAAAATCGGATTGATTATATTCTTCCCAGCTGAAGATGGAGAAGCTCTATACAGTCAGCAAAAACAAGACCAGGAGCTGAGTGTGGCTCAGATCATGAACACCATATTGCAAAATTCAGACTTAAATTCAAGAAAGTAGGGAACATCACTAGGCCATTTAGGTATGACCTAAATCAAATCCCTTGCTAATTATACAGTGGAAATGACAAATAGATTAAAGGGATTAGATCTGATAGAATGCTTGAAGATCTATGGACAGAGCTTTGTGACACTGTACAGGAGAAGGTGAAAAAACACCAAGAAAAAGAAATGCAAAAAGGCAAAATGGTTGTCTGAGGAGGCCTTACAAATAGCTGAGAAAAGAAGAGAAACAAAAGGCAAATGAGAAAAGGAGATATACCCATCTGAATGCATAGTTCCACAGAATAGCAAGGAGAAATAAGAAAGCCTTCCTCAGTGATGAATGCAAAGAAACAGAAGAAAACAACAGAATGGGAAAGACTAGCGATCTCTTCAAGACAATTGGAGATATCAAAGGAATATTTCATGAAAGATGGGTACAATAAAAGACAACAGTATGGACCTAACAGAAGCAGAAGATATTAAGAGGTGGCAAGAATACACAGAAGAACTACACAAAAAAGATCTTAATGATCTGGATAACAACAATGGTATGATCACTCAGCTCTGACCTAGAGCCAGACATCCTAGAGTGTGAAGTCAGGTAGGTCTTAGGAAGCATCACTATGAACAAAGCCATGGAGGTGATGGAATTCCAGTTGAGCTATTTCAAATCCTAAAAGATGATGCTGTCGAAGTGCTGCACTCAATATGCCAGCAAATTTAGAAAACTTAACAGTGGCCACAGGACAGGAAAAGATCGGTTTTCATTCCAATCCCAATGAAGGGCAATGCCAACAAATGTTATAACTACTCATTTTAAATGCTAGCAAGGTTATGCTCAAAATCCATCAAGCTAGGCTTCAACAATACGTGAACCAAGAACTTCCAGATGTATAACCTCAATTTAGAAAAGGCAGAGGAACCAGAGATCAAATTGCCAGCATCTGTTGGATCACAGAAAAAGCAAGAGAATTCCAGAAAAACATCTACTTCTGCTTCATTGACTATACTGAAGTCTTCGACTGTGTGGATGACAACAAACTGTGGAAAATTCTTAAAGAGATGGGAATACCAGACCACCTGACCTGCCTCCTGAGAAATCTGTATGCAGGTCAAGAAGCAACAGTTAGAATCAGACATGGAACAACAGACTGGTTCCAAATTGGGAAAGGAATACGTCAAGGCTGTACACTGTCACTCTGTTTATTAACTGATTTGTAGAGTACATCATGAGAATTGCTGGGCTGGATGAAGCACAAGCTGAATGAAGACTGCCTGGAGAAATATTAATAACTTCAGATATGCAGATGATGCCACTCTTATAACAGCAAAGAGGAACTGTAGAGCCTCTTGAAGAGGGTGAAAGAGGAGAGAGACAAAGCTAGATTAAAATTCAGCATTCAAAAAACTGAGATCATGGCATCCTGTTCCATCACTTCATGACATATAGATGGGAAACAATGGAAACAGTGACAGACTTTATTTTCTTGGGCTCCAAAACCGCTGCTGACAGTGACTGCAGCCATAAAATGAAAAGACGCCTGCTCCTTGGAAGGAAAGCTACGACAAACTTAGCATATTAAAAACCAGAGACATTACTTTGCCAACAAAGGTCTGTCTAGTCAAAGCTGTGGTTTATCCAGTAGTCATGTACGGATGTGCGAGATGAACCATAAAGAAAGCTGAGTGCCAGAGAATTGATGCTTTCCAAACTGTGGTGTTGGAGAAGACTCTTGGGAGTCCCTTGGACTGCAAGGAGATCTAACCAGTCCATCCTAAAGGAAATCAGTCCTGAATATTCATTGGAAGGACTAATGCTGAAACTGAAACTCCAATATTTTGGCCACCTGATGAGAAGAACTGACTCATTGGAAAAGACCCTGATGCTGGGAAAGATTGAAGGCGGGAGGAGAAGGGGACGACAGAGGATGAAATGGTTGGATGGCATCACCAACTTGATGGACATGAGTGTGAGTGAACTCTGGGAAATGACAAAGGATAGGGAAGCCTGGCGTGCTGCAATCCATGGGTCGCAAAGAGTCAGACATGACTGAGTGACTGAACAAGAACCATTACCTAATTTAATCACTTTCCAAAGAGTTCTGAGATTATCTATTATCTTCCCTTTACTTTTGAAGGACAAATGAGGTCATTTTCTGTTGAGTGGTAGATAGACACCCCAGAAAAGACACATTAGCTTATTTTCTACTAAATGTCATTATCCCTCTAGTACTGAACACCAGGAAATACTCTGCTTATCCAAATAAACCTATTTATTTTCATATTTTAACATTTCTTAAAATCAAGAGCCTTTTAAAATCCATTGATTACTACATTCCATGTGACAGTATTTTTTTTTTTCACTGAAAAACTGTCTCTAAATCACTGGCATGGCATGCACCGAAGAAATCACAAAACTGAATAATAATAGCAGTAATAAATTACCATTTGTCTCTTAGAAATAATTCAGAGCTAAAGGAACTCAATTCCTTTAAAGGATAATTTATTAAGAATTAGCTTTTCTATTACTTTTAGGGCCTGTTTACTGCTGCGTTTGGGCAGGAGGCAGGGTGGCAGGAAAGCACAGGTACAGAATCTATTGAATGCACGTGTCTGTTTACTGACATGGTGGTATTTATTATCCATGGCTAAGATGTCTTAACTTGCTCACATGGTATCTAAAGTCATTAGCAATCACAGCAAACAGAGAAGTTTCATGGAAGCACATGAGTTTACTGGCAGAGAAGTTTTATTATGACTCACAAAGTAAAAGCAAAGTGAAGCCCAACAAGGCCAAGGTCTATCCAACTAAGAAAGGGGTTAACAGATCTTTGCAGAACTGCTATTTTAAATTTCTACTAACTAGATTTCTTTATTTTTAGGAGGGTAACTTCACCTTAAAAGTCACCAGCTAGAGGGAGGAGGGAGGAGGGTTCAGGATGGGGAGCACATGTATACCTGTGGCGGATTCATTTCGATGTTTGGCAAAACTAATACAATATTGTAAAGTTTAAAAATAAAATAAAATTACACAGGAAAAAAAAAAAAAGTCACCAGCTAGATTTTCAGGTTCCTATACATTTCACACTAGTAAAGTAATGCCCAAAATTCTCCAAGCCAGGCTTCAGCAATACGTGAACTGTGAACTTCCAGATGTTCAAGCTGGTTTTAGAAAAGGCAGAGGAACCAGAGATCAAATTGCCAACGTCTGCTGGATCATCGAAAAAGCAAGAGAATTTCAGAAAAATATCTATTTCTGCTTTATTGACTATGCCAAAGCCTTGTGTGGATCACAATAAACTGGAAAATTCTGAAAGAGATGGGAATACCAGATCACCTGACCTGCCTCTTGAGAAACCTGTATGCAGGTCAGGAAGCAACAGTTCGAACTGGACATGGAACAACAGACTGGTTCCAAATAGGAAAAGGAGTACGTCAAGGCTGTATATTGTCACCCTGTTTATTTAACTTATATGCAGAGTACATCATGAGAAACGCTGTGCTGGAAGAAGCACAAGCTGGAATCAAGACTGCCAGGAGAAATATCAATAACCTCAGATATGCAGATGATAACACCCTTATGGTAGGAAGTGAAGAGGAACTCAAAAGCCTCTTGATGAAAGTGAAAGAGGAGAGAGAAAAAGTTGGCTTAAAGCTCAACATTCAGAAAATGAAGATCATGGCATCTGGTCCCATCACTTCATGGGAAATAGATGGGGAAACAGTGTCAGACTTTATTTTTGGGGGCTCCAAAATCACTGCACATGGTGACTGCAGCCATGAAATTAAAAGACGCTTACTCCTTGGAAGGAAAGCTATGATCAACCTAGACAGCATATTGAAAAGCAGAGACACTACTTTGCCAACAAAGGTCCGTCTAGTCAAGGCTATGGTTTTTCCAGTGGTCATGTATGGATATGAGAATTGGACTGTGAAGAAAGCTGAGCGCCGAAGAATTGATGCTTTTGAACTGTGGTGTTGGAGAAGACTCTTGAGAGTCCCTTGGACTGCAAGGAGATCCAACCAGTCCATCCTGAAGGAGACCAGTCCCGGGTGTTCATTGGAAGGAATGATGCTAAAGCTGAAACTCCAGTACTTTGGCCACCTCATGTGAAGAGTTGACTCATTGGAAAAAGACTCTGATGCTGGGAGGGGTTGAGGGCAGGAGAAGGGGACGACAGAGGATGAGATGGCTGGATGGTATCACTGACTCGATGGACGTGAGTCTGAGTGAACTCCGGGAGTTGGTAATGGACAGGGAGGCCTGGAGTGCTGCGATTCATGGAGTCACAAAGTCGGACACGACTGAGCGACTAGACTGAATTGAACTGAACTGAACTGAACTTACATACTGGATGATATTGGAGAATATATGTTAGCAAGTCCAGGATATACCACAACAATGAATGTCCTTCTTGAGGTGAGCTGCTAGACACCTCTCTTTGCCTCTATCAGGTATCAAGACTTACTGACTCTACCTTCCAAATATTGATAGTTCTCACCTAAATCCTTTTCCTTCCATGTTGCTGCTGTTTAGTCACTCAGTCATATCCAGCTCTTTGCGATACCATGGACTATAGCCCGCCAAGCTCCTCAGTCCATGGGATTTCCCAGGCAAGGATACTGGAATGGCTTGCCATTTCCTTCTCCAGAGGATCTTCCTGATCCAGGGACCAAACCTGCAACTCCAGCATTGCAGGTGGATTCTTTACCATCTGAGCCACCAGGGAAGCCCTTTCTTTCCACACTTAGTGCCAAAACCTTAATTCAGGCCTCTTAAGTGGTTGGTTGAATTATTACAGTAACTTTCTTTCACATGAACCCTAGGCTTCCACTCACTGCCATTCACCATATTATAGTGAAGCCAAACTACTGGTAATTTCCAAACAAATTTCTGCTCATTCTACAGGTCTCAGTTCAACTGTTTAAGAGAAACACAATAAGACACGGCAAACAGATGCCACTGCTGACTGATCTGTGGTAGCAGTGTAGTCTGCTAAACTAGGGTTGGCAGGAAAAGCTTAGATTGGTAACATCTGCTATGAGCCAAAGACCAAGGTCTAACAGATAAGGATATCTGCTCTAGATTTAAATAGAATTTGCTCTCCATAATACAAATGCACAGCAGTACCACTTAGAGAAAGATAAAAGATCGAAAGCCATGTTAACAGGGAAGGTAAAATTTCCACTAGAAAAATACCTAATGTAACCAATAAAGAGAACCAAGAAGTAAATACGGAGTTAATCTTATTAGCAGTCAAGTGAAAGAAAACTGAAATAATTTAAATAATTAATTCACCTAATATTGATGTATAAAAGATACAAAAAGCATTCAAGATGCTTATAATTTACAACTAAGACAAATATGAGGGGCAATACCAACAGTATTTTAAAGCACTGAATTCACAAAGCCCTGGGCTTGAATGCTGGCTCTGCCATTTCTAGCAATGTGAGATTTGTCTGGTTATTCAGTTTCTCAAAATAAATTACCTTGTGCATAAGAGGAGGAAAATATTTAGTTCAAAAGTGAGCTATGTAACGAAAGTATCAAACACAGTGCCTGGTACATAGTGTACATGTAATAAAAAATATATGGTAATTTCTATAATGGAGCTACCCATAAATCCATGGAGGAACATCTGGAATGTCTTCCTGCAAAAGGAAAGGTCTCAAGAAGAAAGTAATACCTGAGGTTATATTTAAAGGATAACTGTTTGACAGGCAAACAAGTTCATGGGAAGGCATCCTAGGCAGAAGATACAGTATATGCAAATATTCTAAGGAATGAAGAAGATCCCATGTTCTGTGAATGACACAGAATATGAGTCAAGTAGTAGGGTACACAGGAGAGACTGTCATTAGATGTGGCTAAAGAAAGTGGCTAAACCATTAAGAGTTTCGAATGCTATGACAGAGTTTAGATTTTTAAGAGACAGAGAATCACTAAATAACTCTTATAGTAATATAATAGCTACTTTCAAATCTTTGTGTTTAATATGCCCGAATCATGGTTTGAGGTCACGATGTTGGTGGGGATACGAATACATCATGGATTCAATATGTACCAGAAGATCAAGGAATAAGATAATTTGGCTTTTGATATATGTTGAGTTTGATTTTGCTTACAAGAAACAGTTCACTAGGCAGTCAGTAGGATATAAATGGAGATGTTTGTAATCTGGTATAAAAGCCTGAAGTAGAGCTAGAGCTTTGGGAGTCAGCGTTTGATAAAACTTTTTCTAATAATCAACTTTTAGGGAAACTGATTACTTAGACTCCATGCAAATACATTTGTTCAGTCATTCCACATGCTTAGAGCTGGGTAAATGATGGTCCAAAAGACAGACATAGTTCTAATCTTCTTATGAACCAGCAGACAACCAATATGAGAGAAACTAAAAAATAGGCAAAAGCAGCTCTGCTGCAAGTATAGATATGTTCTTTCCTCATCCTTGTCCTTTTTATCTATCCAGTAGATGAATACCAAGTGACTTTCTGGTATTCTAATTTCATAAAGAACAAAACTAAGAGAAATAGAGAAATATATTGTTAATGTGCTTTCTAGGCCAGGTGTCAAAACTTTTTCCTGTAAACGGCTGATGGTATTTTAGGCTTTGTTGATCATATAGTTCTTAAACAGACCACTGACAATTGCACTGTAAACTTGAAAGCAGTCACAGATCATAGGTAAATGAATAGCAGCAATGTCAAACACTAGTTTATTTACAAAACGGAGGAGTTACCTGGATTTGGCTATCGTGTGCCAGTTCCTCTAGACTATCAACAGTACTCTTAACAACGTAGAAAGAAGAATGGCTAAAATTCCTGATACAGTTTTTGGCCACAGAAAAACTTGTACTTTAATTTTTAAATTATATTTCTAGAAAAGCTATAATTTTACATCATTTATTATCAAATATTCATTCAAGAAACACAAGCTGGAATCAAGACTGCCCAGAGAAATATCAATAACCTCAGATATGCAGATGACACCACCCTTATGGCAGAAAGTGAAGAGGAACTCAAAAGCCTCTTGATGAAAGTGAAAGTGGAGAGTGAAAAAGTTGGCTTAAAACTCAACATTCAGAAAACGAAGATCATGGCACCCGGTCCCACCACTTCATGGGAAATAGATGGGGAAACAGTGGAAACAGTGTCACACTTTATTTTTCTGGGCTCCAAAATCACTGCAGATGGTGACTGTAGCCATGAAATTAAAAGACGCTTACTCCTTGGAAGGTAGGTTATGACCAACCTAGATAGCATATTCAAAAGCAGAGACATTACTTTGCCAACAAAGGTCCATCTAGTCAAGGCTATGGTTTTTCCTGTGGTCACGTATGGATGTGAGAGTTGGACTGTGAAGAAGGCTGAGCGCCGAAGAATTGATGCTTTTGAACTGTGGTGTTGGAGAAGACTCTTGAGAGTCCCTTGGACTGCAAGGAGATCCAACCAGTCCATTCTGAAGGAGATCAGCCCTGGGATTTCTTTGGAAGGAATGATGCTAAAGCTGAAACTCCAGTACTTTGGCCACCTGATGCGAAGAGTTGACTCACTGGAAAAGATTGATGCTGGGAGGGATTGGGGACAGGAGGAAAAGGGGACGACAGAGGATGAGATGGCTGGCTGGCATCACTGACTCGATGGACGTGAGTCTCAGTGAACTCCAGGAGTTGGTGATGGACAGGAGGCCTGGTGTGTTGCGATTCATGGGGTCGAAAAGAGTCGGACACGACTGAGCGACTGATCTGATCTGATCTGATACCCAGTATTGATACTATTATCAGGTTTTACATAAAATGTCCACTCCTGATGATTTAGAGAAGAAAAAAATATACACAAGTAATCGTAACATTCATTTTTAAAACAACTTAAGGATTTCTTTCTTATTGCCCATAAAGAAAACTTCATTGCTTTTAAGGCTACAAAGTCAGAAAAACCTTGGTTAGTAACTTAGTTTTGTGTCCTTTGCAAGTTATTCATAATCACAGTTCATTCATTCAGCAAATAATGATTAAGCAATGATGTGTCAAGCACTGTACTATGCATGATGTTTTTTATCAAGGGTGAGCAAACTTTTTTTGAAAAGGACATGATAGTAAATATTAGGCTTTGCAGGCCGAGGGGTTAAATCAAGGATCTTTTACTGGCACCTATGTTAAGGAGAGAAAACATTTCCGTATATTTTTGGATGAATTTTAAAATACAATAACTATATGTGATATACCAGGTAGTATATCATATGCATTATGTTATGTGTAATATATAATAATTAATGATTATACAATTTTTGTAATTCAGATATACTAATGAGATGCAGAGAATTATTTGGGGGTGGATAATAGCTGACTTAATTGGAATTCAAAATAGTCACTCTTTAAGAAACTGATTGTAAATGTTGTTTGTTAAAAAATATTCTTGATTCACAAACCTTTATGAAAATAGGCAAGGGGCCATAATTTGAGGGCTTTTGATGTATATGCAAGTGAATAAGGCATACAACATCTAGTTCTCATGAATTCTGATGAAGGATAGAGATTTTTAAAAAGGCAATTCCACTTATGTAAAATGGGGATATCCATCTATGAACCTACTCCTGCTGAGTTGGCGTTAAGAGTTCACATACAGAAGGTACTTTCTCCTTCCTTTTTTTATAAAGGACTGTATTTAAGGCCATAAAAATGTAAAGACTAAATAAAGCGGCCTAGACAGCAACCAGCAGAATACACACTCTGTGTGACCCCATAGACGGCAGCCCACCAGGCTCCACCATCCCTGGGATTCTCCAGGCAAGAACACTGGAGTGGGTTGCCATTTCCTTCTCCAATGCATGAAAGTGAAAAGTGAAAGTGAAGTCGCTCAGTCGTGTCCTACTCTTAGCGACTCCATGGACTGTGGGGTGCCATTGAGTTTGAGCAAATTCTGGGAGACAGTGGAGGACAGGGAAGCCTGGCATGTTGCAATTCAGGGGGCAGCAAAAAGTCAGACACAACTTAGCAACTGAACAACAACCTTCTATTAACTAAACTACATTAATATTAAGCTTTTATATATCTTAAAAATCAGGTAAGAATATAAGCTTTGATAGTATCTTCAGCATATATCATCTTTAACAACAGTCTTCTTCCTGAAGCCAATGTCAGACATTAGTTTTGAGTCCCTTCACACATTATTTCATTAAATTCTCATAATTCTGAAAGATGAATGTTAACATTTAATAAGACTGCATTTTCCCCAGATTTACAGATCAGCTTAGATACAGACAAGTGATAAAAATTTCCTGACATCAATAGTGCTGAGAAACTAAGAAGGGAGCCCAGATTTTCTAACATCAGAACTCTATATAGGGGCTTCCCTGGTGGCTCAGTGGTAAAAGAATCTGCCTGCCAGTGCAGGAGACACGGGTTTGATCCCTGGTCTGGGAGAATTCCATACGACAGAACTATTGAGCCAGCACTCAAGAGCCTAGGAGCCACAACTGCTGAGCCTGCATGCCACAACCACTGAAGCCCATGCACCCTAGAGCTCGTGCTCCACAAGAGAAGCCACTGCAATCAGAAGCCCATGCACCAAAACTCCGTTCAGTTCAGTCTCTCAGTCGTGTCTGACTCTTTGCAACTCCATGGACTGCAGCACGCCAGGCTTCCCTGTCCATCATCAACTCCCAGGATTTACTAAAACTCATGTCCATCGTGTCGGTGATGCCATCCAACCATCTCCTCCTCTGTTGTCCCCTTCTCCTCCCACCTTCAATCTTTCCTAGCATCAGGGTCTTCTCCAAAAAGTACCAAAACTAGAGAGAGCTCATATCCTGCAACAAACTCCCAGCACAGTCAAAATAAAAAATATTTTAAGTTTTTAAAAAGTTAATGGAATTTATAGTTATTTAAATAAAATAGTAGCAACACTAGCATATCAAAAAAGGATAAGGGAAAATATACATTTATATATGAGTGTGTACGTGTGTATAAACTTTACAGGGTAGCAAAAGTCTTAAAAATCAGGAGGAAAAAAGCACAGTAAATATACATATGAAGTTAGCAAATCCCTATAAATATCTAAGTAGAAAAATTAAATTTTTTAATACTAAAGAATGAAGTATGTTGTCCTACATAATGGAATGAAATTAGATATCAAAAACAGGAAAACACTGGGGAAATTCAGAAACGTGGAAACAATATACGACTAAATAACCAATAGGTCAAAAAAGAAATCAGAAAGGAAAAGAGAAAATACTTAGAAATGAATCAAAGTGAAAAACAATGTGGCAATTTACAGGAAGAAGCTAAGCAGGGATTAGATGGAACAGCTGAGAATAAATATATTGGAAAAAAAGGAATATCTCCAACTGATAACCTAAACTTTCACTTTAAGAAAAGAACAACTAAACATAAAGCAAGTGCAAGGAAGAAAATAATCAAACAGAAAAACAACAGAGAAATTCTATTAAACCAAAAGCAGGTTCTTAAAAAGATAAAATTTTACAAAGCTCTAACTAGACTGACCAGGAAAAAAGAGAACACTAAATCAGTAAAAAGAGGAAAGAAACGAGGAACATTATTACAGACTTTGCAAAAAGCAGAATTGTAAGCGAATGCTATGAACAGTTGTATGCCAATAAAACAGATAATCCCCTGGAGAAGGGAATGGCTACCCACTCCAGTATTCTGGCCTGGAGAATTCCATGGACAGAAGAGCCTGGTAGGCTACAGTCCCTGCGGTCACAAAGAGTTGGTCACGACTGAGCAACTTCACTTCAAGACAGTTAATCTAATAATATGGACAATTTCCTGCAAAGGCACAAATACTGAACTTGACACAAGAAGAAATACAAATCTGAATAAACCAGTAACAATTAAAGAGACTGGTTTAACAAACGAGCAAAAAAATTTTCAACAAAGAAAAGCCCAAGCCCACATGGCTTCATTGCTACATTCTAATACCTCACAAACATCCATAAAAAAAATGAAAGCAGAGGAAACATTTCTCAATTCAAGATTAGACCAGCATTGCCCAGATTTTAAAACCAGACAAAGATACCTCAAGAAAAAGAAAATCAATATCCCTTATGAACACAGGTACAAAAATCTTCAAAAATAAATTAACAAACCAAAGCTAGCAACATATAAAATAGATTGTGGACCATGACCAAGTGGGATTGACTGCAGGATTGCAAGATTTCAGCATATGAAAACTAATCAATGTAACACACTACAGATCAATAAAGGACAAAATTCACATGGTTATCTCAATAGATGCAGAAAAAAACACTTGACAAAATCCAACAGCTTTCATGACAGAAATACTCAACAAACCAGGGGGAAAAAGAGGATTTCCTCAATCTGATAAAGGACATCAATGAAAATCCCTCGAATAACATACATACATAATGAAAGCTGAAAGACCAAAACCTTTCTCCCGAGGATCAGGAACATGACAAAGATGCCTGCTCCCACCATTTCCACACAACAGTGTATTAGAAGCTCCAGGAAAGCAATTACACAAGAAAAATAAATAAAGGGCATCCGGACTGAAGAGGAAGTAAATGTTTGCAGATGACATAATCATGTATATAGAAAATCTTAAGAATTTACTACAGAAAAAGCTATTTGAGCTAATAAATGACTTTGGCAAAGTTGCAACATACAAGATCAATGTACAATCATTAGTTGTATTTCCACAACACTAGAAATGACTGATATGAAAATGAAATTAGGAAAATTCCATTTACAATACCATCAAAAATGGCAAAATGCTAAGGAATAAAGTCTAAGACCAGAATTTGAAAACTGCAAAAAAAATTTTTTTAATTTTATTAATTTTTAGACCACGCCACATAGCACATGGGGTCCTAGTTCCCTAACAATGGGCTGGACCTGTGCCCCTGCACTGGAAGTGCAGAGTGGCCAAGGAAGTGCCCACAAAATACTGTTGAAAGGAATTAAAGACTTACCTATTTTGAAAGACACCGCATTTTCATGGATCAGAGAACTTACTATTATTAAGAAGCCAATACTCCCCAAATTTATCTACAGATTATATACAATCCTATACAAATTCTAACTGGCATTTTCGCAGATGTTGATAAGCTGATCCTCAAACTCGTAAGGAAATGAAAGTGATGAGAATAGCCAAAACAATTTTGTAAAAGATAAACAATTTAAATACTTGCCACAAAGCTACAATAACCAAGACGATATGAGTGTGCTGTGTGCTTAGTCACTCAGTTGTGTCCAATGTTTTGTGACCCCATAGACTGTAGCCGGCCAGGCTCCTCTGTCCATGGGGATTCTCCAGGCAAGAATACTGGAGTGGGTTGCCATGCCCTCCTCCTGGGGATCTTCCCAACCCAGGGATCGAAGCCAGGTCTCCTGCAATGCAGGTGGATTCTTTACTGTCTGAGCCACCACAGTAACCAAGGCTATATGGTACTAGCATAAATAACAACATGAAAGTCAACAGAATGAAGACTTCAGAAATAAATTCTCACACTTATGGTCAACTGACTTTCTACAAGGATGTCAAGGCAATCCAGTGAGGGAAAAAATAATGTTTTTGACAAATCATAACAGAACAAACAGATATCTATGTGCAAAAGAATATAGCTGAACTCCTATCTAAGAGTATATTCAAAAATTAAATGGGTTAGATCTAAATTTAAGAACTAAAAGTATAAAAGCTCTCAAAATATAGGATTAGATTTTCAGGACCTTGTGTCGGGCAATGACTTCTTATATATGACACTGAAGCACTAGCCACAAAGGAAAAAAATTGGAGTTAATCTAAATTAAAACTTCCATGCATCAGAAGACATTACATAGAAACTGAAAAGATAACACACATAATTAGAGAAGATATTTGCAAACCATAAATCTGTTAAGTGTCTAGTATGCAGTATATATTAAAAAAACTCAAAAACAAAGACAGGTAGTTAAAAGATGGACAAGGATATGAATAGACAGTTTTCCAAAGAAGACACACAAGCACATGAGAAAAAGGCTCAACATTATTTAGACTTTAAGGGAAATGCAAACCAAAACCACAATGAGATAACACTTCATCTCCAATGGGATGAATAAAATCAATCATTTAATAACAAGTATTGGTAAAAAGGGATGTGGAAAAGATAAGAGTCCTTATAGGTTCCTAAGGGAAATGTAAATCATTGGAGCTGTTTTGGAAAAAGTCTGGTAGTTTCTCAAAAAGTTAAAAGAATTACCATATGACCTACCAATTTTACCCTTAAATACTCAAAAAAGACCACATCTACCAAAACACTTGTACTATTTATAATAGCTGAAAGACAGAAACAAGTCAAATATCATAAACCAATAAATGGATAAAATGTAGTATTATCCACATAATAGACTATTAATCAGGCTCAAAAAGGAACAAAGTTCTGATATATGCTACAACATAGATGAGTCTTAAAAACATTATGCTAAGTGAAAGAAGCCAAACACAAAAGCTACAAATTGTAATTCTATTTATATGAAACTTCCAGAATATGCAAATCCAAAGAGTTAGAAAAGAGATCAGTGGTTGCCAAGGACTAGGGAAGGAGGAAGTAACTGAAGATGGGTATGAAGGTTTCTTTTTGGGGCAATGAAGAGGTTCTGTTTTGGATAATGGTGATGGTTGCACAACCTTATGAATATACTAAAAAACACTGAACTGTATACTTTCAAAGGGCAAATTTTATGTGAATATATTTCAATTAAAAAACACTCAGAATCTGTGGTTATAATCATAAAACTTAAGGGTTTTAAAATCATCTTGTTCTAATTTTCACATTTTATGAAGAAACTAAGATACAACGGGGGCAAAAACAGATCATCCATGGATCCAAAGTTTGTTAACAGCAGAGCTGAGATTAGTATACAAGATATTTCTAAAAAAAAAAAAAAAGATATTTCTACTTCAGTTCTTAGAACGTGTAAAAAACAAACAAATCTACTTTAACAGACAGATGTAGATACAACTACACTGCTTTAAAATGTCACATTAAAAATGACTATCCTGAAAGGGAACCCTCTTACATTGCTGGTGGGAATGCAAACTATTACCAGCCACTATAGAGAACAGTGTGGAGATTCCTTAAAAAACTGGAAATAGAACTGCCATATGATCCAGCAATCCCACTGCTGGGCATACAGACCAAGGAAACCAAAAGTGAAAGAGACACGTGTACCCCAATGTGCATTCCAGCACTGTTTACAATAGCCAGGACATGGAAGCAGCCTGGATGTCCATCAGCAGACGAATGGATAAGAAAGCTGTGGTACATATACACAATGGAATATTACTCAGCTATTAAAAAGAACGCATTTGAGTCAGTTCTAATGAGGTGGATGAAATTGGAGCCTATTATACAGAGTGAAGGAGAAGGCAATGGCACCCCACTCCAGTACTCTTGCCTGGCAAATCCCATGGATGGAGGAGCCTGGTAGGCTGCAGTCCATGGCGTCGCTAGGAGTTGGACACGACTGAGCAACTTCACTTTTGCTTTTCACTTTCATGCATTGGAGAAGGAAATGGCAACGCACTCCAGTATTCTCGCCTGGAGAATCCCAGGGACGGGGGAGCCTGGTGGGCTGCCGTCTATGGGGTCACACAGAGTCAGACATGACTGAAGCGACTTAGCATAGCATAGCACAGCATACAGAGTGAAGTAAGTCAGAAAGAAAAACACCAGTACAGTATATTAACACATATATATGGAATTTAGAAAGATGGTAATGACGACCCTATATGCGAGACAGCAAAAGAGACAGAGATATAAAGAACAGACTTTTGGACTCTGTGGGAGAAGGCGAGCGTGGGATGATTTGAGAGAATAGAATTGAAACACGTGTATTACCATATGAAATAGATGACCAGTCCAAGTTCAATGCATGAAACAGGGCACTCAAAGCCAGTGCAGTGGAACAACCCAGAGGGATGGGATGGGGAGGGTGGTGGGAGAGGGGTTCTGGATGGAGGGGACCCATGTACACCTGTGGCTGATTCATATCAATGTATGGCAAAAACCACCACAATATTATAATTAGCCTCCAATTATAATAAACAAATTAATTTTAAAAAATAAAAAACAAACAAAAAAATGACTATCCTGGGCTTCCTTGGTGGCTCAGTGGTAAAGAATTCACCTGCCAACGCAGGAGACACAGGTTCAATCCCTGGTCCAGGAAGATCCTACATATCATGGAGCAACTAAATTCACGAGCCACATCCATGAGCCTGTGCTCCAGAGCCCAGAAACTGCAACTACTGAGCCCACGTGCCCCAACCGCTGAAGCCGGTGGGTCCCAGAACCTGTGCTCAGCAACAAGAGAGGCCACTGCAATGAGAGAGTAGGCCCCGCTTGCTATAACTAGAGAAAAGCCTGAGCAGCAACGAAGACCTACGAAGTGAAAGTTAAAGTTGCTCAGTCGTGTCCAACTCTTTGCGATCCCGTGGACTACACAGTCCATGGAATTCTCCAGGCCAGAATACTGGAGTGGGTAGCCTTTCCCTTCTCCAGGGGATCTTCCCAACCCAGGGACAGAACTCAGGTCTCCTGCACTGCAGGCAGATTCTTTACCAGCTGAGCCACAAGGGAAGCCCAACAAAGACCTAGCATAGACAATAAATAAAATTACTTTTTAAAAGATTACTGTACTGAAATTCCAGCACCTCTTTTTAAGGTCCAGTTCTAGATTCTTAATCCTTAATGAATATTTTGTTAAAGGTAAAACAGCAACTTCACTGGCACCTCCCTTCAACCACTGGCATTTTTTAAGACTTTAAATAGTTAAAAATCTGCTCCTTTACTATTCACAGCTTAATACAGTTCAGAGATATAATTAAATATTAGTTAATCAAGGCTTTTAGAAAATCCCACAGCATCAAATTTTTGAAATGCTAAGCCAACTTTTCAGGGTTTCAAACTTGTACAAAAAATATTGATTCATCTCACAGTGGGCTTTTCAAAAGTTAAGACACTCCTACCACTCACTGAGAGTTGAGGGTCTAGTCTTCCTCTCCCTAAATCTGGGAGAACTGTGACTGCTTTAGCCAACAAAGTACAGTGAAAGTGACCTGAGATTCCCAACCCACAGTGTCACTGAAGTGATTAAAATGATTACTGTTTCATGTCACTTAATTTAGAGTGATGTCCAAATTAAGTGACATAAAACAATATGCAGCAAAGATAACTGGAACAGCAAGTGCGATTTTTAAAATAAAAAGCAACTCTTGTTTCTTGATGGTTCTTCTTTTCATAGCACTCTACAATCATATATATATACTACCACCTGCAAAAGCAGATATGACAACACATGTATACAAAGACAAATTTTCGTGTTTTGTATACAAGATGTATATACAAAACCAAATTTTCTTGTCAAGACAAGAAAATTCCAGTTTTTCAATCCCACCTAAAAATATAATCTTAATATTCTAATATGTTAAGAGTTCAAATACCATACCATCCCCTCCCACACACAAAAAATTGTGTGGATCTCAAAGTTTGGATGTAATTCCAGACAATTTTTCCTGAATGGCCTTGCCATTAATAGGCTTTATCCCAAAGCAACTGTTTTCTGATTACCCAGACTGTTCTCATTTACAATAGTTTTAGTCTAATGATAACTCAGAAGTCTTTCATACTGACCCAAGAGTTTTTGAGTCAGTATTACCTTTTAAGTAAAAGACATTTTAACTTTTAGGTAAAAGACAAATTTTGGCTCTGTCTAGACATACTATGTGACCTCAAAGAAAAATGACAACTTTATTGGGCCCTGTCCATACCTTAATTAAGTTGATTAGGATGATTTTAAGGATCAACTGAGAGAAAACATGAAGAGTCCTGAGCACAGTGTTTGGCACAAAAGATATGTAACACCTCTAAAATCTTTAGGACTCTAGACCAGAGCATAGTTGCTACAAAAGTTATAGTAATCATATGGATTTCTGGTTCATATTTTGCAACTTTTAGAAGAACGTTTTAAAAAGTAAGAGCACATTATGAAACATAACATCAATTTATGCTAGATAGAATAATATTTCAGAGAAGGTGATTTATAAATATTTACCTTGATCAAGTATTTTTCCCATCTGTCTGCTGTAACAGATTTGCCAATCTTCCTCATCAACTTCAAATGGAGCTCCACCAATTCTTTAGGTACTTAAAAGGAAGAAAAAATACTGTTAGTCAGCAAAATAAAACATTTCTAATGAGATTATTGAAAAAAGAACTTTCTCAAAAGATGACTACTTTTTCAAAATAGATGTTGATCTAGTTATCTTTTAGACCTCTGAATCAGAAAAGACTAAACTACGATAAGAAACAACTAAAAACCACTTTGTTAAAGATGGGCAAGAATATTCACGTTTTCTTTCAAAACATCAACAACTGAGAGTGAACTCTACAATTCCCAGGTGGTCCAGTGTCTAAGGCACCACACTTCCACTGCAGCTTGATCCCTGGTTGGGGAACTAAGATCCCACATGCTGCACATAGCCAAAAAAATATAGGGAAAAAAAGGGGGGGGGGGTGTGAACTCTAAATGTAGACATTTGGGTGATAATGTATCAATGTAGGGTTCATTCATTTTACCAAATGTACCATGATACTGTGGAATGTGGACAGTGAGAGAGGTTGTATTAATATATTCCTAGGGGAAGAGCGTATATATGAACTCTCTATACTTAATGCTGAATTTCTTTGTGTGAATCTAAAACTGCTCTAAAAAATAAAGTCTATTTTAAAAAAATCAAGTAAAAGCAATTAACCATACAATTAAAATTTCTACTATATGTTTCTCATATTTGGTTTCTTAACTGAGACTGCAAACCAAGACACAGATTCATAGAATTAGAAAAGGATCAATGAATATAAATTCTGATTCATAGATATCTCAGAAATAGAGCCTAATGGTTTTCAAACTATTGCAGAGAACTACCCTTCTAATCTATTCCTTACCTAATGTGCTCAACTCCTCTAGAGCATCCCTATAAATCTTTGCTTGACAAGCTTTAGGGACAGAACTCTTTACTCACAAGAGTTGGACACGACTGAGCGACTGAATTGAACTGAACTGGAGCTGTCCTGCCACCTCTGGGTGTGTCTGTTGGCTTATAGATTGGGGATTAAGGTTTATTTGAATTTAACATTTATTTAACCTTAGAAAATTCTAATTATTAGAAAGTTACCCTTATACAAAGCAAAACCTCTGCCTACATCTTCCTCCCCCTGGTTCTTGCTCTTATTCTCTGGTTTCAAAGAAAATATTTTCAACTCCTCTTTTAATGGAACCTTCAAATATTTGAAGATAGCTGTACTTCCCTAAAGTTTTCTCTTTCAACTATGTAAACAACCAGAATTCCTCCAAATATCCTCTGGGCATGAGCCTGATTATGGGGTATAGATGTATTAATTAGACCTGAGGGAAATAAAAGACACATACATTTAGCATTTCCCAAATACTGCTAGTAACCTAGGAGAAATTACATTTATTCTATCTAAAAAGTTTTCATAATCAAATATATTAGGAAAATGCTGTATCAAAAAATATATACTTATTTTTACCATAGAACTTCCTGAAGCCTTTACTGATTATAGTCTTACATACACAGTCCTATATTCCTATCTTGGATATAGTCTGCAGCATTCTCTAATATATTTGATCATGGAATCTTTTTCTGTGAAACACGTAACACCTTGCAGTAAACAAGGGCTATGAAGTACAGGTTGGAAGGTGATTAATTTTTTTTCAGTTATTCTTTCAGACTCTTTATTCTCCACTAAAATCACTTCTAATTTGAAATGACCCTGAAGTATAAAAACATTTCCCCATTTAACAAATGTCTGTGAGTCCACCTATATTAGTAAGCAAGAAATAGTAGCTACCTTTAATAAACCTACTTAAGGGAATCTTCTCAGAGGGGTTAACAGTGGGTGAGCTGGAGGTAGGGGGAAGAAGCACAGGAGGGATGATTAGAGACAAGTAAACGGACAATCGGCAAAGGCGATGGCACCCACTCCAGTACTCTTGCCTGGAAAATCCCATGGACGGAGGAGCCTGGTGGGCTACAGTCCATGGGGTCACAAAGAGTAGGACACGACTGAGCGACAACACGTTTAAGACCAGAATGTATGGGATTGAGGGTATAGTGGAGAAAAGGTAGCAAGGACACTGCTTACCGAAGTAACAAGACATAAAAGGCTGAAAAACAAAGTGAGCATGGAACTGGAAGCACCAGGTAAGGGGCATGATCATGTAGAACCTTATAAGGCCAGGCTCTAAAGTCTACATTTTATTCAAAAGATACAAGAGAATGCTCTATAATTTAAAAAGCTCTCAAAACCTGAACTGCAGGAAAACAGATTGCTTTTATTTGCTTATTTGTTTTAGGAGGTGGTATGCAGCTGCTGCTGCTGCTAAGTCGCTTCAGTCGTGTCCAACTCTGCGCGACTCCACAGACGGCAGCCCACCAGGCTTCCCCGTCCCTGGGATTCTCCAGGCAAGAACACTGGAGTGGGTTGCCATTTCCTTCTCCAGTGCATGAAAGTGAAAAGTGAAAGTGAAGTTGCTCAGTCCTGTCCGACTCTAGCGACCCCATGGACTGCAGCCTACCAGGCTCCTCCGTCCATGGGATTTTCCAGGCAAAAGTACTGGAGTGGGGTGCCATTGCCTTCTCTGGTGGTATGCAGAGTGGAGACTAAATATAAATTCAGGAAAATATCAATCCAGAAAGATGGTAGAAACCTGAACTAAGGCAGAAGTGGTCCCAAGAGAAGTGGGGGAGATTTGAGATATATTTAGGAAAGAAATAACAAAACTTAGGGATTGACTGCACAAAGTGAAAGAGTCCAGAAAAACTGAGGCACTGACCTAGGCAACTGAGTACATGCCAATGAAAATAGATCAGGAAGAAAAAGACCCGGCTCAATTCTCAGCTCCACTACTTAAGATAAGGAGACCACGACCCTGGCCAAGTTCTTTAAACAATGACTCTCAAATTCCTCATCTGTAATAAAGGGTTGAACTGGCCATCTTAAAGTTCTAAAAACACAAAACATCATATAAAGCTAAAATACCTGTATTTTCATTTCTGTCATGATATTTGGGGATCCAAGGTCAGTTTCAATTTCTCCTTTTTCCTTTTACCCAAACACAGTAGTACCTTTCTACATCTCAAATCTGCTCCCTATTTCCCCTGATTTCTCCAGGATATTGCACCTTCTCACTTCAGAAAAACAGGTATGGATACTCTCCTGTATCCAAACCAATCTAGAGAAAAAAAGAAAAATACTGCTTTCATGCCACTTCTCAGTTCATAAATATCTCGGATGGCCCCTAATAAACTCATTCAGATTTCTCACCAAGGCCTCAGAGTCCCAATATTCAGTTTCAACCTAACTCTCCAATCCTTCTCTCTTACTTCTGCACTGAAATCCTTGATTCAGACCATTCTGGCCTGTTCAGTATCCACTAAGCTTACTCAGTACACAACCCAACCCGACTTTATTCAAGCGCTCTAGTTTACTATTTTCTGCCACTTGCATCATATTTATCTTCTACTGTCTGGTCAATAAAAGTCCCCAAAGTCTCTGTGATACCTTTACAATGATTCTGGCAACATTTTTGTCCTTGGAAACCCTATGGTATTCATATTATCTTCATCACTTATTTATCAGTTGAATAAAAGCTCTGCACTAGTGCTCTATGCATATCTTCCACATCACAGATCAATGAAATCACAAAAAATTTTAATACAACTGGTACCTATAAAATTTTTTAAATTTTTAAAGAAGTCAAAATAAATCCTATTTAAAAAAATCCAAAAGGACAAAAATAAATATATAAATAAATATGATTTCATCTCACTTTGCAAATATATTCATTCTTGATACAGGCATATAGAAGTAGATTATATATTACTTGCCTTCCTTATTAAAGCATTGGCTCTTTTACAGCATTATCCAATAGAAATACAAAATTAGTCACAAAATTTCAGAATTTCCAGTAATACATTCATAAAAGTAAAAATAGGTCAAAATTAATTTTAATATTTTATGTTAAATTATAAAATTTAACCCTATATAACTCATTATTTCAACATACTATTGTCATTTAAAATTTCAGAGTTTTACATTTTTACCTGACATTTTACCTACTTATTTTTTAATTGAGTATAATTGACATATGACATAATATTACTTTCAGGTGTACAACATAATGGTTGAATATTTGTTACACTGCAAAATGATCACCATGGTAAGTCTAGTTAACACTCAAAACCATACAGTTACAATTTTTTTTCTTATGAGAACTTTTTAAAAATTTTTATTTATTTATTGGCTGAGCTGGGTCTTCATTGCTGCATGTGGACTTTCTCTAGTTGCAGTGCATGAGATTCTCACTGTTACAGAGGCTTCTCTTATTACAGAGTACTGGCTTCAGAGTTTAAAGGCTTCAGTAGTTGTGGTACATGGGCTTAGCTGCCTCGTGGCATATGGAAACTTCTCAGATCAGGGGTCAAACCTGTGTCCCCTGCATTGGCAGGAGGATTCTTAACTACTGGATCACCACGGAAGCCCTTATGAGAACTACTTGCTTCAGTTCAGTTCAATTTGGTCGTTCAGCCCTGTCCGAATCTATGCGACTGCAGGGGTTGCAGCACGCCAGGCCTCCCTGTCCATCACCAACTCCCGGAGCTTACTCAGACTCATGTCCATTGATTCGGTGATGCCATGCAAACATGTCAGCCTTTGTTGTCCCTTTCTCCTCCTGCTTTCAATCTTTCCCAGCATCAGGGTCATTTCAAATGAGTCAGTCCTTCACATCATGTGGCCAAAGTATTGGAGTTTCAGCTTCAGCATCAGTCCTTCCAATGAATATTCAGGACTAATTTCCTTTAGGATGGACTGGTTGGATCTCACTGCAGTCCAAGGGATTCTCAAGAGTCTTCCCAACACCACAGTTCAAAAGCATCAGTTCTTTGGTGCTCAGCTTTCTTTATAGTCCAAATCGCACATCCATACATGACTACCAGCAAAACATAGCTTTGACTAGACGGACCTTTGTTGGCAAAGTGATGTCTCCGCTTTTGAATATGCTGTCTAGGTTGGTCATAACTTTTCTTCCAAGGAGCAAGCATCTTTTAATTTCATGGCTGCAGTCACCATCTACAGTAATTCTGGAGCCCCAAAAAATAAAGTCTGTCACTGTTTCCATTGTTTCCCCATCTATTTGCCATGAAGCAGTGGGACAAGATGCCATGATCTTGGCACAGTCAATATAGAAGAAATAGATATTTTTCTGGAACTCTTGTGCTTTTTTGATGATCCAACAGATGTTGGCAATTTGATCTCTGGTTCCACTGCCTTTTTGAAACCTAGCTTGGACATATGGAAGTTCATGGTTCACGTACTTTTGAAGCCTGGCTTGGAGAATTTTGAGCATCACTTTGCTAGCAGGTGAGATGAGTGCAACTGTGTGGTAGTCTAAGCATTTTTTGGCATTGCCTTTCTTTGGGATTAGAATAAAACTGACCTTTTCCAGTCCTGTGGCCACTGCTGAGTTTTCCAAATTTGCTGGCATATTGAATGCAGCACTTTCACAGCACCGTCTTTCAGGATTTGAAATAGCTCAACTGGAATTCCATCACCTCCACTAGCTTTGTTTGTAGTGATGCTTTCTAAGGCCCACTTGAGTTCACATTTCAGGATGTCTGGCTCTAGGTGAGTGATCATGCCATCATGGTTATCTGGGTCATGAAGATCTTTTTTGTACAGTTCTTCTGTGTATTCTTGCCACTTCTTCTAAATATCTTCTGTTTCTGTTAGGTCCATACCATTTCTGTCCTTTATTGTCCCCATCGTTGCATGAAAAGATGCAAAGATGGGCATAATTTTGGTATCTCTAATTTTCTTGAACAGATCTCTGATCTTTCCCATTCTGTTGTTTTCCTCTATTTCTTTGCATTGATCACTGAGGAAGGCTTTATTATCTCTCCTTCCTATTCTTTGGAACTCTGCATTCAAATGGGTATATCATTCCTCTTCTCCTTTGCTTTTCACTTCTCTTCTTTTCATAGCTATTTGTAAGGCCTCCTCAGACAACCATTTTGCCTTTTGGCATTTCTTTTTCTTGGGGATGGTCTTGATCACTGCCTCCTGTATGATGTCATGAACCTCCGTCCATAGTTCTTCAGGCATTCTATCAGATCTAATCCCTTGAATCTATTTGTCACTCCCACTGTATAATAGTAAGGGATTTGATTTAGGTCATACCTGAATGGTCTAGTGATTTTCCCTACTTTCTTCAATTTAAGTCTGAATTTGGCAATAAGGAGTTCATGATCTGAGCCACAGTCAGCTCCTGGTCTTGTTTTTGCTGACTGTATAGAGTTTCTCCATCTTTGGCTGTGAAGAATGTAATCAACCTGATTATTGATTGACCATCTGGTGATGTCCATGTGTAGAGTCTTCTCTTGTGTTGTTGGAAGAGGATGTTTGCTATGACCAGTGTGTTCTCTTGGCAAAACTCTGTTAACCTTTGACCTGCTTCATTCTATACTCCAAGGCCAAATTTGCCTGTTACTCCAGGTATTTCTTGACTTTGTACTTTTGCATTCCAGTCCCCTATAATGAAAAGGACATCTTCTGGGGGTGTTAATTCTAGAAGGTCTTGTAGGTCTTCACAGAACCGTTCAACTTCAGCTTCTTCACCATTATTTGTCGGGCATAGACTTGGATTACTATGACATTGAATGGTTTGCTTGGAAACGAAGAGAGATCATTCTGTCGTTTTTGAGATTACACCCAAGTACTGCATTTCAGACTCTTTTGTTGACTATGATGGCTACTCCATTTCTTCTAAAGGAATCTTGCCCACAGTAGGGTCATCTGAATTAAATGCTGCCATTCTGGTCCATTTTAGTTCATTGATTCCTAAAATGTCGATGTTCACTCTTGCCATCTCCTGTTTGACCACTTCCAGTTTACCTTGATTCATGGGCCTAATTCCAGGTTCCAATGCAATATTGCTCTTTACAGCATTGGACTTTACTTCCATCACCAGTCACATCCACAACTGGGTGTTGTTTTTGCTTTGGCACTGTCTCTTCATTCTTTCTGCAGTTAATTTCTCCACTGATTTCCAGTAGCATATTGGGCACCTACCAACCTGGGGAGTTCTCCTTTCAGTGTCCTATCTTTTTGCCTTTTCATACTTTTATGGGGTTCTCCAGGCACGAATACTGAAGTGGTTTGCCATTCTCTTCTCCAGCAGACCACTTTTTGTCAGAACTCTCCACCATCATCTGTCCGTCTTAGGTGGCCCTACACAGCATAGCTCACAGTTTCATTAAGTTAGACAAGTCTGTGGTCCATGTGATCAGATTGGTTGGTTTTCTGTGATTGTGGTTTCTACTTGCTTAGCAACTTTCAAATATGCTGTACAGCATTATTAACTGTAGTCACTATGCTGTATACTACCTTCCCATAACATACTTACTTTGTAACTGTTAAGTTTGTAACTTTTGACTGTCTTCATTCACTGTACACTTTTGGGGGATACTCAGTATTCAAAACATTATCATTTTATCCTTACAGCACATCTCAATTCACACCAGCCACATTTCAAGTGCTCAGGAGCCACACACAACTAGTGCTACTGCACTGGATCACACAGAGCAAGCATATTTAAAATTAAAATTTATAAATTGTAATTTATAATATATAAAATTTATAATTATGAAACCCCATAATTTACTAACAATCTACTTAATTTTTTTGTGGTGATACAACTGACATAACATTATATTTAGTTTCAGGTATATAACATAAAGACTTGATATTAAAAATTACTGCAAAATGATCATCACAATAAGTCTATCTAACATCCAATTTACTTATACATTTTGTTGCAAACATAACTGATAGGCTAATAACCTAATGGACACCTGCAGCTCTTAATATCTTGTCTGCTGATAAGAAACAGACAAGAATTCCAACAGAAAAATTAACCAGTATAATAGATAAGTTGAAAATATTACAATTCCCATACTTCACATTCTCTTAACAGTGCTGTCAATATCTGAACTTTCCAAAACAGTAGTCATTAGCTGCATGTGCCTATTTAGTACTTGATATGTGGTTAATAAAACTAAAGAACTTAATTTTAGTGATTTTTAAATTAATTTAAATAGCCACATGAGGCAAGTGACTAGAGTTTGGTACAGCCATAAATTATCAATCATATTTTTTTAAACATATGATCATTATCTTAACATACACTCTGACAATCTGTAAATTCACTTATTTATCACCTGGAATATTTCTTAATAACTTAATTTTGGGAACATTAGGAATTATTAACTTCTAAGAATTATCTATTAACCAGATTCAAGTCATTCTGAAAACTACAAATTTTGTCCCAATTGAACTAATTCTCCTCCTTTTCACATGATAGATTTGATACATAACCTTTAATGGACCCGTTTCTTTCACAAGGCCTCAGGAAGGTGAAAGATTCTGAAGCAAAAGAAAAGGTCAGGCAATGTGTGAATTCATGGAGGGTCTGCCAAAATGATGCAGGTATGGAAGCAGCAGTAAGTGGCAGAATCCCAGAACATATTACTGATCCACTCCCCAAAGACATTCTACAGCTGACATTTTTCTAAGCACCTTTCCAGCACCAAGCCTTACGAATGCTGCTGCTTCTGTATTTCTAGTTTTATTATTTACAATTCTGGTTTTCTAATGGTAGAAATTTACAGCTGTTCTTAATAACTAAAGGACATAATTCTTCTCATTTCTCAATGAAGTCTTTTACTTAAACATCCTCCATGCTTATAAACAGAGACACACTTGGAGTCACGAAACAGTAGATTTTATGTAGGCCACCGATAAAAGGACATTGATTTCAGATACAGAGATTTAAGTATAAGCTTACAAAAAGCTCTTACTTAATGCCAGGTTCTATAAACTCTGGTGGGGGAGCACAGTTTTAGACATAATGACACTGGTCCCACAGTCCACTTGATCCTTGAAATAACTGTTTTTATAGACCAACCTCCAAAGTTCATTTAATCAATCATCCTAAAGTTTTCTGAAGTTTAAAAAGAAAAAAAACTAACGGCTCAAGACTCTGAACTGTAACTCAGGTCACTATCTGAAAAGCTATAGTTTAGAGATGCAAGATGCCAGATGCCAGGTAATATAAATCACTAAGCAATTACCATAATGGGAAAAAAAATCCAAGAATAGTTGTTACGTAGGCAGACAAACCAAGGGGTATCTAATGCTCCATTTACATTTTGGGTTTCATTGAGAATCATACCACTGATTCAATATAGATAGAGACACACACCAAACATGGCTCAGATTATTCCAGAATCAAAACTGTGAAAACATCTCTGCTACAAAGTAGTCATTCAGTCAGTTCAGTCGCTCAGTCGTGTCCGACTCTTTGCAACCCCGTGGACTGCAGCACGCCAGGCTTCCCTGACCATCACCAACTCCTGGAGCTTACTCAAACTCATGTCCATGGAATCGGTGACGACAAAGTAGTCAGTGTACCTACTACTACAAACATCAGCATGGCTGGAGGTCTGATAACCAGCATTCAGCATTTCTTCCTAAAGAAGGTAGATGTTCATGGAGAGGAAAGGCCTCTAGGTAAGATGAAGTGAGCCACCCTCACATCAGGCCATCTTTAAAGGGTTACTCTTTCCTTATATACACTTAACAAACAGCATCCTTGCCGAGGGAGTCTAAGGTACTTAAGGCAATGGCTTCCAATAACATATGCCCCCAACTCTCTCATCAGATAATACTATTTCCCTTTTCTCTCTAATCAATTAAATAATCACAGGAGGAAGGAGGGGATAGGTAGGGAAGAAAGGCGAGAAAGACTCAAAACAAATTTTAAGAGAAACAGTGATAACAAAGTATTTAAGAAGGAGGAGGGGTTTTCCTTCAATATTTTTTTCTTGCAATCTAATAAAAATTTGAAAGACCAATACACCCTTCACCTAAATGCACTAACTGCCAACATTTTAGGAAAACATTTTTACATAGGATAA